>NC_057813.1:22508287-22808287 GCF_018294505.1 Triticum aestivum | reverse complement strand
GTCCAGGCCGGGTCAGCCCATTAGTCCCGGTTCAGTCAAGAAGCGGGACCCATGGGGGCGTTGGACCCGGTTCATGAGCCCCGGGGGCCGGTCGGGCCACGTGGGCCATTGGTCCCGGTTCGTCTCGACCTTTTGGTCCCGATTGGTGGGACGAACCGGGACCAATGGGCCTCGCTCCTGGCCCACCACCATTGGTCCCGGTTGGAGGCTCGAACTGGGACCAACGACTAAATAATGCAGAAAACAAAACAAAAAAACTGGAAAAAAATAAAAATAGCAAGAAAGAAAACAGAAAAACAAAAAAAAGTGTTTTCAAATTTGAAAACTAATGGCACTAACAGAAAGTTTATAATTTTTCTAAAACTAAAAGCAAAAAAGAACTAAAAAATAAAGCAAAAAACCAAAGAAAATAAATAATGCAGAAAACAAAACAAAAAAACTGGAAAAAAAATAAAAATAGCAACAATAAGTATTTTGTTGTAAGTAGAAACAAAAAAAATAGCAAGAAAGAAAACAAAAAAACAAAAAAAGTGTTTTCAAATTTGAAAACTAATGGCACTAACAGAAACTTTATAATTTTTCTAAAACTAAAAGCAAAAAGAATTAAAAAATAAAGCAAAAAACAAAAGAAAATAAATAATGCAGAAAACAAAAAAAACTGGAAAATAAAATAAAAATAGCAACAATAAGTAAAGAAAACAAAAAAAAACAAAAAAAGTGCCTCCTACTGAGCCCCCACAGCTGAATACGACTAGAAACCCATCAATGGGCCAGGATTCAGGCCCGTAGTAAGCCCAGTAGGCCCATAGGCACATAGAGACAGATTAGGCCCGAAAGCCTGCTTTAGAGAGGAGCTCGAGATGGTTGGCGCATCGCACCTTATAAGCAGGTGCGGTTCTCTCTCATCTAGCGAGGTGGGACTAAACTCCCACCACCACGCCATTGTGCAAGGCACATTGGTCCCGGTTGGTGGCACCAACCGGGACTAAAGGGGTGCATTAGTCCCGGTTTGTGAGACCAACCGGGACCAATGCACCCTTTAGTCCGGTTGGTGCCACCAACCGGGGCCAAAGGCCGCCACTTCCCGCCCTTTGGGCTGCTGAAAAGAGGCCTTTGGTCCCGGTTGGTGGCACCAACCGGGACTAAAGGGGGCATTGGTCCCGGTTGGCCTCACGAACCGGGACCAATGCTTTGCCTATATAAGCAGCACTCGTGAAAATTTGATTCAGTTCCTTCTTCCCCACGCCCGACGCCGCCAGGCTGCCCGTCTCCGCCTCGCCGTCGCCGTCGTCGCCCCGCGCCGCCCAGATGCCGTCGCCGTCCCGCGCCGCCCAGACGCTGTCGCCGTCCCGCGTCGTCGTCGCCACCCTGCGCCATCGTTGCCCCGCGCCGTCGCCGCCCCGCCCCGACGCCGTTGCCGCCCCGCGCCGTCGCGCGCCTCCCCGTCGCCGTCGCCGTCGCCGTCCCCTGCCCGTCGCCCTCACCGCGCCCCTCACGCCGTGGCCATCCCGTGAGCAAATTTTTTGCTAATTTAATTTGATGTAGTAGTTAATTTAGATGTGTAGTATAATTTAGATGTGTAGTCAATTGAGTTAGATTTTGTTAGATTTTTTTGTAGTTCATAGATTTTTTTGTTAGATGTGTAGTAATTTAGATGTGTAGTTCATAGATTTTTTTTCATATTGTGTAATTTGTTCATATTTTGTTAGATTTTTTTCTGTTAATAGATTTTTTTGGTGATATTATTGTTGAATATGCATGTTTGTATGTTCGTATATATGCAAAGATCGAATATGTCAATTTTTTATGATTTTTTTCTGTTCATAGAATTTTTATGATTTTTTTCTGTTTTAATTTTGTTCATAGAATTTTAATGATTTTTTTGTTCATAGAATTTTCTTTCTCAATTTATGTATATGTTCATATTGTGTATGTATAGGAAAATTGTGCGTGATCAAAGTCATTTATGAATATGTTCATATTTAGAATAGAGGAAAAAGGAAAGTAAGAAGAGAAAGTGTTTAATGTAATTAGTTAGAAAAATAATAGAACTATAGTTAAACTAGTTTATTTTTAGTAAATATTACTTTATTTTATTTATAGTAAGTGCTTCATATATAGTTGAACTAGCTAGTTGATTTAATAAACCAATTTATTTTACTATATATAAAAGTTTATTTTTAGTAAGTACCACTTTATTTATTTATAGTAAGTGCTTAGTAGTTGAACTAGTTGATTTAATTAATAAAACTACTTTATTTAACTATATATATAAGTAGTTCCCGCATCGACATCGACGATGCCTGTCCCGCATCCTCATCGTCGTCGACTCGGCGGTGGAGGCCTGCTTGATCAGGGCCATGTTCGGGACTGGGCTCCGCCGGGCTGGTATTGGGAGGTGCTACCTTCTGGGGGACGTAGGTTGCTGAGGAGGCAACCCGTTGTTGACCCGATCCTTATTTGGTGGCGGTCGCGTGGGCCAGTGACGGTGCCGAGGTTTCTGGACACCGTGGAGGTGGTACTTCACCGTGTCAGCGAGGAGGAGGAGCACTGTGATCCTGTGATCATTCCTTATCTTTGGGTGTCCACCGCCCGCGACGATACCCGTCGGGCGCTACGCTTCTAGCTGTATTAATTAGCGATGCTATATGTATGATAGTATTCGAGGAGTATTCGACGATGTACGGACACAAGAGATGATGTACTTTTGGTTATAATTGAATGCATGCTAATTTGAATACTACTTTATTTTACGATTTGGTTTTGCTTATTGAATGCTCATATTGGAAAAGTACTCCTACTTTGAATGCTAAAATTGAAGAGCACTCTATGCAGAAATCTAGGAGCCCCCTCCATCATCCACGCTGTCGTGGGGGTAGCTTCTCCTTCATTCCCGTGTGCTAGACAATTTGGTGTAATAATGCACTCGGGAATGAAAGGAGGAGCTACGTACCATCACCGATAGTCAACCCGTGATTAATAATAATGATCTAATTTAGGTTTTTTAGTACATATATTTAATTGTACAAGTTTAATATTTGAATTATGAACTTAGGCCGGAAATGTCGTACTCGGACGACGAAAACCGCCCAGGGGAGTGCGACTGGTGCCACGACAATCGAGGTATGTGCGACAGGTTCATTGAGCTGGACGAAGATCGGCGCTTCGGCATTAAGCTCAAGGAGACCTTCAATGTTCATACGGTACGCAACGACGACAATAGTTTTTTTCGTAATTAAGCATGACTTCAACTATTTTAACGTGTATTTTTCATCTTTTCCAATTCGACTAGCTTATCCCATGCTATGCAAGACGCTATGTCTTGGAGAGGATGGGTTTTGAAGACCATGAAAGTATGGAAACCAAAAAAAAATTCTCCTAAGGACCCATCATGGTGTGGATTTTAAAGTAAAGTTGTACAATGTTGATAGTGTAACCCATTTTGGTTGCAAAAATTGGGAAGTACTTTGCAAGATGTATGGTTTTGATGAGGGTATGCTTGTCACCATGGATCTTGGTGATCCTACAATCCAGCAAGACAATATGGCCATTTGGGTCCTTGTGGATACACCTCCAATTCTTCCCCCATGTGAGCTTAACATAGTTATTAAGTAATTTATATTGTTTATTTCAAAATAGTTGACAGCTTATTTCCATTGATAGCTTATTTTCATTCTTCAAAGAATGTGCGGAAGATGGTAGACAAAACCTACTACACCAATGGCTCCGAATTAACTTATAAGGAGAAAAATCATCTGATCGCATTTTGTACTGATCTTGAGAATTACAAT
The DNA here is from genome assembly GCF_018294505.1 of Triticum aestivum. Classification (NCBI taxonomy): domain Eukaryota; kingdom Viridiplantae; phylum Streptophyta; class Magnoliopsida; order Poales; family Poaceae; genus Triticum; species Triticum aestivum. Next base: position 22,804,496 of record NC_057813.1, on the reverse strand, counting down.
GTCTACAATCAAACTCCTTAACATTATGGTCAATACGTGCCACTAGTGCACGTGTTGAACTATGGTAACTACCACGGAGATACCCTGGTAAGATTTTTTACTATTACGACATCCCTGCATCTTTTTAAATACTTCTAAAACTAGTACATCATTGCTAAGTACGAAGTTATTATTATGTTTTTCAACAGATAATCCCGAATGATTGTGTGCCTCATCTGATGTATACGCACGGTCGCCTTGATGTTTTGAACATACAACCAGGTCGTCCTACGAATCTCAACTGTCCATACCAGATTTCTAAAAGAAGTGGACACATGATAATCAAAGAATGGAAAAAATGTATGGACAATCGTAAGGAGCTTCTTGGAAGCAAAAGGAGGCGAAGCGCAAGAATTGGAGACATGATGATCTCCATTCTTCATAATGGAGAGTCAGGGTCTATATTGTTTTATGCTATTTTACCTTAAGGGTGTTTAGGTCCTACCTGATACTAATGATCATGTGCTAAGAACAATTATGTAGGGTTGGGTTCGATGACTATGAGGATGATGATCGTATGACTTGTTATTAATAACGAGTAGAAGTTGTATGATGATGCATGATTAGTAGGACTTGTTATTATATATGATGATGTATGATGCGAGCATGCACGAGTTATTATATATCAGCGGGTGAAATGAACATAGCAGTAGCGTTGGTAAACCAAGGATGAAGATATAACAGAGGACACTTCTCTCTATTAGCTAGCTAATAACAACCTAAAATTAACCCCCAAACCACCTAAACCAGCCACTTTTTTTAAAAAAAGAAAAACCTCAGCTCCAGCCAGCTGCTGACACGTGGAAGCCTTTTGGTCCTGGTTCATGTCACCAACCGAGACCAAAGGCCCCCTTGCCTGGGCTGCTCGCAGTGGTCACGTGGAGGCCCATCTGTCCCGGTTCGTGTTAGAACCGGGACTAAAAGGGGGAGGCATTAGTAATGACCCTTTTGTCCCGGTTCAAGAACCGGGACAAAAGGCCCTCACCAACCGGGAGAAATGTCCTATTTTCTACTAGTGATATAGGCTCTAGGCATTTGTAGGAGTAGTTGCTACCAATCTTGTTTAGTTTTATTCACTTTTATTTTGAAATTACTAAAATTATAGAAATTTTCAGAAATATGTCTAGGAGAAAGTACCAAGGTGGTTCCCCAGTAAAGAAAGGACCCATGATTGCTATACGTGAGCAAGACGATGAACTACTGAGGGACGCAGAAGTACGAGCTTGTGAGTAGCCATCCGACGATTTTATGGTCGAAGCAGGCTTTAAGGAGGAATTTGACACGTATGTGTGTAATGCCGATTTGGAGGACTTCTTACAAGATAAGTGTCCTCAGTACTATCAATTGACTGGTTCATTTGTGGGAAGGTTTAAATATAAATGTACACGTAATTCTCTGAGTGTCCTATTTGATATCTATGATACATCTTATACCATGGACTTAGAGGATTTTACAACTGCTTGCAAACTTCCGCAGTGGGGTAATATTAATGATCCCCACAAATCTGAATTTAGAGATTTTCTTGCTAGTATTACTGTGGGAGAATCTAGGGACATAGCACAAGCTACCATAGGGAGCATTCATTTTCCTGCTATACATTATTTTGCTCTTTTCATTGGTAGATGCATTAATGGTAAAGATGAAGCATGTCATATGTGTGTCCCTGATCTTTGTGTCCTCAAGAGTGCCGTGTTAGGTTATAAAGATTATAACTTGGGGGCAATAGTTGCACGTAGGTTGCATAATAATGGTAGGGCTGGAGATTTATTTGGAGGAATTTGCGCGACCCGTGTGGCCAATTATCTTGGTATAGCCCCTCGAGAGGGTGATATGATGTTGCCTCCCGCTTATTTAGATTATGACGCTATGGTCAAACATCATTTTCTTAAGAGGAATGAACAATTCGTCCAGTATCGACTAATCTTTGACAGACATAGCTCTGTCCATGTTACTCTTCCTGCTCCTTTCCTTTTTGATTACCAGGCAAAAGGAAGATATGTTGTTACCAGGGAGGAAGCAGCTGAACACTAGGAGAGAGCGGAGGCGGCTCGCCAACATGCCGCAACTCAGGAGGCATTTGCTGTTGCATCTCAGTACGACCCCAGTTACAACTATGGATATCAGCCAGGCTACCCTTGGCATTAGACCAACTTAGGCCAAAAGCCTAAGCTTGGGGGAGTACGTATTTCTCACCGACTTTACATTCATGTTCACACACCATTCTAGTCTTCGGTGCTCATACTCTTTCATTGTATTATCCATGCTAGTTTAATTTTCTTTTTCTTGCCTTTTCCTTGTGTGTTTGTTAAACCTTGAGAAAAAACCAAAAAAAATAGTTAGTTTAATTTCCATGCTTGTAGTAGTAATTAAATTGAAAAACCCAAAAAGATTTCTCGTTCTTCTTCTTACTTGTTGGGAGCTTTCCCATGTAAATAGTTTTATTTTTCTTTGGGGGTCAAGAGTAGAAGACCATATTGAAAATGTTTAGTGGCTCTCATATGCATGATTGTTTATTTAACTTAGAGCCCATATTACCTTGTCTTCTCTCTTGAGTTGAATGCTTGCAGATTCCATCTTAGTCCAATGCACGTGCACTATTATTATTATACACGTCGTTCGGTCGTGCAAGTGAAAGGCAATAATGACAATATATGATGGATTGGTTGAGATGAGAAAAGCTGGTATGAACTCGACCTCTCTTGTTTTTGTAAATGTGATGAGTTCATCGTTCCTGGTTCAGCTTATTATGAAGTAAACATATTTGCAATGACACTTAGAGATTATAGTTGCTTGTGACATGCTTGATTAGCTATGAATTATAATGGTTTTACCTTGCGTGCCAACATGCTATTAAAATGATTATGATGTGGTATGATGGGATGGTATCCTCCTTTGAATGAATTTAGTGACTCGACTTGGCACATGTTCACGCATGTAGTTGAAACAAATCAACATAGCCTTCTTGATATTTATGTTCATGGTAGATTATATCCTACTCATGCTTGTACTCGGTGTGAATTAATTTTAATGCATGTTTATGACTGTTGTCGCTCTCTCAGTTGGTCGCTTCCTAGTCTTCTGCTAGCATTCACCTGTACTAAGCGGGAATACTGCTTGTGCATCCAAACTCCTTAAACCACAAAGTTATTCCAATGATTCCACCATACCTTCCTATATGCGGTATTTACCTGCCGTTCCAAGTAAATTTGTATGTGCCAAAATCCAAACCTTCAACTGAAATTCTGTTTTGTATGCTCAAGCAACTCATGTTTCGACTAGGGCTGCCTATATCTTCCATGCTAGGTGGGTTATTCTCAAGAGGAGTGGACTCCACTCCTCATTCGCGAGAAAGGGCTGGTAACCGGGATGCCCAGTCCCATGATCCAAAAAGATCAAAGCAAACCAATGTAATTAAACAAAACTCCCCCAGGTTTGTTGTTAGTTGGGGGCACTCGTTGTTTCGAGCAATCTATGGATTGATGCTTGTTGGTGGTGGGAGAGTATAAACTTTTACCATTCTGTTTGGGAACTGCCTATAATGCATGTAGTATGGAAGATACAGCCATCTCATAGTTGTTGCATTGACAGTGAAAGTATGCCGCTCAAAATGTTATTCAATCTCTATTTTAAAATCGAGCTCTAGCACCTCTACAAATCCCTGCTTCCCTCTGCGAAGGGCCTATCTATTCACTTTTATGTTGAGTCATCATCCCTCTTATTAAAAAGCACCCGCTGGAAAGCACACTGTCATTTGCATTCATTACTATTGGTTTATATAGGGTATGACTTGGCGGGATCTCTTTTACCATGAATTACAATGTCTAGTCAGTCCTTGATCTTTAATGTGCTCTGCATTTATGTTTTGCGGTCTCAGAAAGGGCTAGCGAGATACCATTTTGTTATATCATATTATGATTGTTTTGACAAAGTGTTGTCATCTAGTTTTATTATTATGGCCCGCTAGCTGATTATGCCATTGATATGAGTAATTGTGAGACCGAGGTGTTATTGTGAGTATGGTTAGTTCATAATATTTGCTGAAACCTGAATGCTGGCTTTGCATGTTTACAACAACAAGAGCAAACAGAGTTTGTAAAAGTTTTTCTTTATCACTTTCAGTTTATCAACTGAATTGCTTGAGGACAAGCAAAGGTTTAAGCTTGGGGGAGTTGATACGTCTCCAACGTATCTACTTTTCAAAACACTTTTGCCCTTGTTTTGGACTTTAACTTGCATGATTTGAATGAAACTAACCCAGACTGACGCTGTTTTCAGCAGAACTGCCATGATGTTGTTTTATGTGTAGAAAACAAAAGTTCTCAGAATGACCTGAAAATCCATGGAGGCAAGTTTTGGAAAATATAAAAAATACTGGCGAAAGAATCAAGACCAGGGGGGCCACACCCTGTCCACGAGGGTGGGGGGCGCGCCGACCCCCCTTGGGCGCGCCCCCTGTCTCGTGGGCCCCTTGAGGCTCCACCGACCTCAACTCCAACCCCATATATTCTGTTTCGTGGAGAAAAAATCAGAGAGAAAGTTTCATCGCGTTTTACGATACGGAGCCACCGCCAAGCCCTAATCTCTCTCAGGAGGGCTGATCTGGAGTCCGTTCAGGGCTCTGGAGAGGGGATTCGTCGCCGTCGTCATCATCAACCATCCTCCATCACCAATTTCATGATGCTCACCGCCGTGCGTGAGTAATTTCATCGTAGGCTTGCTGAACGGTGATGGGTTGGATGAGATTTACCATGTAATCAAGTTAGTTTTGTTAGGGTTTGATCCCTAGTATCCACTATGTTCTGAGATTGATGTTTCTATGACTTTGCTATGCTTAATGCTTGTTACTAGGGCACGAGTGCCATGATTTCAGATCTGAACCTATTATGTTTTCATGAATATATGTGTGTTCTTGATCCTATCTTGCAACTCTATAGTCACCTATTATGTGTTATGATCCAACAACCCCAAAGTGACAATAATCGGGATACTTCTCGGTGATGACCGTAGTTTGAGGAGTTCATGTATTCACTATGTGCTAATGCTTTGTTCCGGTTCTCTATTAAAAGGAGGCCTTAATATCTCTTAGTTTCTGCTAGGACCCCGCTGCCACGGGAGGGTAGGACAAAAGATGTCATGCAAATTCTTTTCCATAAGCACGTATGACTATATTCGGAATACATGCCTACATTACATTGATGAACTGGAGCTAGTTCTGTGTCACCCTATGTTATAGATATTACATGAGGAATTGCATCCGACATAATTATCCATGTTTGATCCAATGCCTACGAGCTTTTCACATCTTGTGTTTCGCTTATTTACTTTTCCGTTGCTATTGTTACAATTACTACAAAACTATTATCTTTACTGTTGCCACTATTACCTTTATTATCATACCACTTTGCTACTAAATACTTTGCTGCAGATACTAAGTTATCCAGGTGTGGTTGAATTGACAACTCAACTGCTAATACTTAAGAATATTCTTTGGCTCCCCTTGTGTCGAATCAATAAATTTGGGTTGAATACTTCACCCTCGAAAGCTGTTGCGATCCCCTACACTTGTGGGTTATCATTGACACAATTATATATGCTACTTTTATGATTGTGTTTTTATGTCTTAATTTGTGTTTGTTCCAAGTAAAGCCTTTGGGATGATTTGGTTGATAGTCGACTTGATCCTGTGAAAAAACAAAAACTTTTGCGCCCAGTACTGAAGTTTTCATAATTCACTGGAACATGATAAAATTCTAAATTTTTTACACATGATTGTTATACAAATTTCCCACATTGTCCTATATTTTCAGAGTGTTTGGATTTATAGAGGTATAATGTTTGTCCAGATCATTACAGAACCTACACCTTCCTTTCTGGTATTTTTGTGAAGAATGGATTTCTTCAGAAAATATCACAAAGGGTCTGATGCGCTTTGAGACTTTTGAGAATTCCAGTATGAAGAACAACCTTCAACCTAGCATCTTCATCACATACAGAACCATTTTCCTTGATTGAGGGGTTAGCATCCATATCATTCAAGGGAGTATTTCATTCAGCAGTCATAGATGATTCAGCATTAGATTTAGCACTACTGAGTTCAAGTAATTTTAAGCAAGGTGGTACAAACACTTTAGGTTTCTCCTTGAGTTGTTGTCTGAGAAGAAAAATTTCCCTAATCAAGTCATCATGAGCCTCTCTCTGCGACTCGAGTTCCTGTTTCCTTTTTAGGTAATCATAAGTCAGCCTCTCGTGGTCGGCCGAGAGAAATTCATGAAGATTGGGTAGTTCTTCGATTCGTGACTCGAGAGCGGGATGCTCCTTTGTTAGTGATTGGTTTTTCTCCATCTCCTCGACCAACAACCCTTCGGACTTCCTAAGGGTTTTCTTAATTTTCTCGAGAGATTATTGTTGCTTCTTCGCAATTTTAATCAGTTTAGCATGATCATCCTCATCCAAAGAAAAATTGATCACTTGTGTAGACCTTGTGATGTTTAGGAGGTACCTTTTCCTTCAGTGCCTTAGCCATGAAGCAGCAGGCGGGAGATTCATCATTGCTCAAGTGGTTCTAGAAGAAGTTTGATGTTGGTGTAGAAGTGTATGCGATGCCAGCCATGCCAGAATTTGATTCTTCTTCTGACTCCTCAACTTCTTCGACTCTAAAAGATTCTTCTTCTTCGAAGTCCATCTCCTTGTCAATGTACACGTTGGCCTTGCGAGAGGTATTATTGCGGTTGTACAAGGACTTGGAGGGATTCCGTGAAGAAGATGTTGACGAATACTTGGAGGAGGAGTTGTCGTTCTTCTTGAAGAACTTCTTGGTTTTCTTCTCATCATCTGAGTCATAGTTCCTGCTCTTACCTTTTCCATGCTTGTTGGTGCCCGGATCAAATATTCCACTAGCTTGAATTTCAGCTTTCCTAGATAGCAAAAACTAAGATGAAATACCCTCACCTTTTGCACTTGAAGCAGGTGCAGTCTCCGGTTGGTTTTGACAAAGACTTGGAGCTGCCAGAGTTGCTTGTTCCTTTCTTCTGAAGCTGGTTTTTCTTTCGGCAGCGTTGGAAGCATTTCATTATCAACGTGAGATCTTTGCTGATGCATTTAGGATCATCAAAATCTTCTTTGGCATTGTCTTCTAAAGAAGATTCAACCATAGATTTGAGTGTGTGTGACTCTTTCGGTAACTTGGCCATAGAGATCTCTCTTTTCTTCTTCATGTTCCTTGTGTGTGTTCAGCCTTTCCATGATATCAGCAAAGTCGAGAACATTGAAGTTAGCTCTTGCCTGGATCATCAGAACTAGAGTGTCGAATGAACTATCCCATAATTTGGGCAACTTGTTCACAACTTCATGATAGTGATGTCTTGGCACTGAGACCTTGCAATTCATTTACAATTTCACTCAGTCGATTGAAGGTTTGCTGATAAATTTAATTTCCAACTCTCTTGAAGTTGTTGAATTTGGCACAAAGAGTATCAATGCAAGCTTCCTTCTAAGTGGACACACCCTCATTGACTTTCTCGAGGATGCCCCACAATTCCTTCGCAGATTCACATTAGCAGCTGCAAAGAAATTGTGCCCGAGAAAGATGACCAAAGTTTTCATCTTTTGCTTGAGCATCCATCTGAATGTGTTTCTCCGCATAGTCAATAGGGTAATGTGGAACTTGAATGACATAGCCATACTGCACCACATGCCACATATCATCATTAGCTCGGAGGTGAATCTTCATCTTCTCCTTCCAGAAGGGATAGTCCGTCCCATCAAACACAGGGATCTTTAGATGCGACTTGTAGCTCACTAAAGACATACTTATACTCCAAGGTTGTTAGACCTTAATAAGAAGAGATAAGTAGTACCTTGCTCTAATACCAATTGTAGGAACTAAGTATGTCTACCAGAGGAGGGGTGAATGGGAGATTTAAAATTTCTTTTGGAAACTTCAAATCTCTCAAAACCTAGCAGTAGAATGAATATAAACAGTGTACAGTGAGCGAACAAGAACTAGCAAATGAGAAATAGAGCGTGCATCGAAAGGAATCACATGATCAAAACTTAACATATAGCATGAACTGAATGTAAATAGGGGACAGAGGTAAATAGTGATGCTCGATGGCGAGAAGGAGTTTGGTAGACTAGTTCCCCCTAATGCAAAACGACTACATCTGGTTGGAGTGATTGTGATTAACACAGGAGATAAACTCTCTTCGCCCTATTCTCCTCGACAACTAATTTATCAATTAGTGTTGATCACTTGTGGTAGATGCTTGAGGTGATCTCCGAACCTTTACATACTTCTTCTTCTTCATAACTAGAATCACTCTTGGTCACTTAAGAATTTGACACCTAACCATCTAGAGAGTTCGCAGCTCTCAAGAGTCATAGGCGGAGCGTACTGGACTTAGATTCGAGTGATGCTAAACCACTATCTAGTTTTTCGATTCTGGGGTTTTCTCTCGGTGGATTAAACTCTAATCACTCGGGAGAGAGGGTGCTCACTTAATCTTCTCAGAATCTCACAGAGCAGCCAAGGGTGCACGTTGGATGGGGTGGGCGACTCATATTCGTGGTCTTCCCGATGGGAAAATACCATTTTGGATATGTGCACTCAGTCAATGTCCAACCGACACATATCTAATGGTCAGACTTTTAGCACAATAGTAACATTACTTGTCAAGCAAGAAATGCTAACTGCTCGATCCGAAACAAATCTCTCGCAACAAAGAAGAACTTCGTCTCTTGTTGACAAGTATTTATTCAAAACACAAAGAGATTTCTCTCATCTCACATAGGATTCGGCTTTAGCATCAGCTAACCGTAAGTTTCAAACACTATACCCCTCTTAATAGTACGAAGCAAATGTTATGTCTTCGTCCTCAAACTTCTTGGCTGCAGTAAATATCTTCTGACACACCGAACGAAATGCTTCACGTCAACAATTTTGGGGGGTCTCTTGATAGGCATAATCTTCGGTGATAATCTTCACTGCCACGCAGGAGATTATCTTTAGAGTTTATACTGAACTTCTCATGACTTCAGGGACATGACACTCTATGTGCGCTAGCAAACACATTAGTCCCATACTATTTCTGCAACAATATCCAAAACATGAGGATGCAAATTATTGTACCAAAAGGTACTCACTGAGATCCCAAGGGATGTCAACCCCTAGTGTGAGACCTACCTCCAACTGAGGTTTGGAGCACCTAATAGCAAAGTCTGGTCGAAGTTGTACTCGTTTGCGGTGCATCGACATCATGTAGGTAAATTCGTACTTGTTCTTCGGTGAGCACCGATGCATCGAGCTAAGTAAAGATGCCTGAAAGGTTAGTGGATGTAACTTCACAATATCTTTATAATCAAGAGGATGAGGAGATACATGTAAGTCATAACCTTCATCAATTTCGTCAAGCTGCACATTAATTATGTCTAAAGTTTACCATTGGTGGGAGTTGCCGAACACTGGCCATTTCATCTTTCATCTATGTGTTCCTCTAGCTCATCATTTTCCTCTTATTTTTGTGGCATGGTGATAATTTCTTCATGTTCCTACATAAGGTTATTTTCATGCGGAGTAATATCTTGGGAGGTGGCGGTCGGCCACATTTCGTAGTTCAAGAATAAGGGATTCTCATGAAAATCATTGGTTACGCAAAAATTGTGGACTTCGTCTATCAAGCCTTTATGCTTAGTTATAGCTTCAAGTGGAAGTATTTCAGCCCAAGCTAAAAGCTCAAAAGATCTAAGCATTAACTCATCTCCTCAATGACTTTAACATCATCAAAAGGGTAGTCACCACAGTTATATGATCTTACACCAGGTGAGGGTGAACTTTACAGAAAAGCTCATGTGGCTATCGGAGTATCATTGTACACAATACTTTGAAGAAAGTTGCACATAATTCATTGCCAGAACATGTTCACCAACCTCAATACCTTTGTCGGAATGCTAGTATTCTTCGTACACCCTTCCTCTTCCATGATTGTATTCTATAGCAGCAACTTAGATTTCTGTTGACATCTCAAAACAAGACATATATTTTTGGTATTTTGGGTTAAGGAAGAAACATTAAGGTAAATAACAAAATAAAGTAAGTGCAAGAAGGTAAGTAATGACCAAGCGCTATGATCCTCGGCAACGGTGCCAGAGAATGCACTACAAAAAAATTACACTTCCGTGATGATACATGTTTGTCATAGTAGGTCGTGTTTTTTGTCATGCATGTACATCCATGACGATTTTATGACAGAATCAAGATAATCATACATGTGCTATCATAGAAGTGTTCCATGACATTACCAAAATTATCATCACGGAAGTGTCCACTTTCGTGACGATAAATCGCGCGTCACAGAAGTGCTTTCATCAAGGGTGACCGACACGTGGCATCCACCGTAACGGAACGCCGTTAAGCTATCAGGTCAGGTTTTGGATCCGATAACCCGTTAACAGCCCCAACCAATGGGGATTTTCCACGTGTAAAATCATCATTGGCTGGAGGAAACACGTGTCGGCTCATCGTTGGGACAGATGTCATCCACTCATTGGACAGAAGGCGCCTATGATACGTCGACACGTGGCACGGCCCATCAAGTTTAAATGGGCCGGCCCAACTAAAGGCCCACAAGATTTTGCGGACCATAATGGGCCGGCCCAGCTAAAGGCCCATGAGATTTTGCGGACCATAATGGGCTGGCCCAGCTAAAGGCCCACAAGATTTTGTGGGCCATAATGGGCCGGCCCAGGTAAAAGCCCACAAGATTTTTGTGTGCCATAATGGGCCGGCCCAGGTAAAGGCCCACAAAAATCTTGCGGATCATAATGGGCCGGCCCAGCAAAAGGCCCACGAGATTTCGCCAACACTAATGGGTCGGCCCAGCTATAGGCCCACAAGATTTTGAGGACCCTAGTAGGCCGGCCCATTAACTGGCTGCCATGTTTTGGGCCAAATGTCGGCCCATATTTGATCCCATCCATTAATGGCCTGCCACGTTCCGGGCCTAATAATGGCCCATATGAGATCCAGGCCGTTAAAAGCCTCCCACTTTCTGGGCCAAATCACGGCCCAGATCAGGTCCGGCCCTTTAAGAGGCTTTGTCCTCAATTATGGCCCACATCAGATTCGGCCCGTTAACTGGACGCTATGCTTTTGGGCCCACTTGCAAAAGGCCCATTTAGTAAATCGGCCTAATATTAGTTTCGGCATGTTAAGGGCCCGTTTAACATTTCGGCCCTATATTAATTTCAGCCTGTTAAAAGCTCGTCATATAGTTGGGCCTAACTACGGCCCGGTTTGCATCCGGCCTGCTCGCAACTGATATCTGATTGGGCCAAACAAGGACTGAGACAATTTTGGCCTGTTAAAAGCCCGTGATTTGATTCAGACAATCATGGGCCGGGGTCCATTTCGGGCTGCTGCCGGCCCGTGAGCTGTTCGGCACATTTCAGGCCCAACCTACTTCTCAGCCTCCTAAAAGCCCATTGAGTTTTCTTGTGAAAAGAGGGTCGGGGGTTACTCGGCCTATTAAAGGCCCGAATCTACTAGTGGGCCAGTTTGACGGGGCCCATGATGCGGATCATACATCATGATTGCATGATGGCCCGATTATGTACAGTAATTTTACGGTTTGGCCGCTTTACTACGAAGACATGATACATATATACAGTAAAATAACTGCAACATCGTGAATAAGAAAAAACCTAAACTATACAATAAAGAAATTATGGCATATTACATCCACTAGGCATCAAAGTTCGCCACTATGATAATAAAGCACAAGCAGACAATAGATTACATACACTGGGCATCAAAGATCGCCACCAGTGCAAATAAACACGCCGACAAAATAATATACAAAACCGACAACACTTCAATAGAGTTCAAGGAAGGTTAGCCCTACTGGCGACCTGCAGCGCAAGCACCTAAGCAAGATGATGAGACTGCGCTTGTTCAACACTTATATCTTCCTCACTCTGAAAGATAAACAAACAGACAGATCACAGGTTTTGCACATAAAAGTATCACTGATGACAATTCATCACATTTCTTACTAACGAATAAGGTGACACAGTTTAAAAATGCATTAACACAATATGGTATTTTTCAGGTCAAGACATGGCAGGAAATGACATTGTGAAGGAGTTGGCAGCTTCACGACACCACTGGATTACAGATCAAGAACTCATAAGTATCAATGGTTAGTGTGCTGTCAATTTATCCCATTTCAGATTGGCAAATAAAGAGATGGTTTAAATTATAGTAGAATGATATGACATTGTTCATAGTTAAGACATTGCAGAATATGACATTGTGCTATAGTGGGTAGGTTCACCACACCACTGGATTACGGATGAAGAACAGAAGCATACATGCAGTGCAAAAGAAGATCACTTGCTCTGTATAGTTTAATGTACATGGTATGAAGAAGGAACTTGGTTGTACAAGTGAAAACTTAAATTGAGAAGGACAAACTTTTGTTTATGAACTACATAATAAACTTTAAACATGCAATTTGATGCAAACACCAAAAATAAACAGCTGTTGCATTCATGCCTAACCAAATATACACAACAAAGTTTGAAGGCTTGAGAAGGACAAACTTACATTACTGGTGAAGACGGGCTCTATAAATCCCTTGTCCATGCTGATGGGGGTGGGGGGGGCAATTCAAGAAGTTTACCACAGAATCTTCTTCGTAAGCATTGCCTTTATTCTACATTTTTGTTAAGAGTATATATAGATGTGATAATATACGAAAAAATGGAGAACATTTAAGATAAGATGAAGAGTGATGCTACATAACCAAGTAGCTATAAATGTATGTGCAGCGATACAGGCAAAAGGCACAGCCAAGAGCAATGCACAACTAAACTTCTTCAGTACCAACCTTATGGTAAGAGTAAATATAGATCTGATGTGTAGAAAATGGAGGGCAAAGGAAAATAAGCTGTAGAGTGATGGTACATGAACAACTACCTGTCAATATAAGTACACTGATAAAGGACAACATGTACTTACAAGAACAATGCGGAGCTAAAAAAATTCATTGGCATTAGATATATTCTACACTAATGTAACCATTCATACAGATCAGATAATTTGGAGCGAACAATTGATAAGCAAGCTATCATGCATACTGTTGTCACATAATGAACCAGGTATGTATGCAAGTACAGTGATACATGACAACAGGTACTAACAAGAGCAAAGCAGCGGGCAACATATTTGCGATATCCTGTTGTTCTTTTCAAACCGGAATTCTTCTTCGAGCAGATTTCCTGCAAAAAAGATCCGTAAGGTACATGCGGAAAAGTAGAAGTTCAAATTGTCATGTGATTTCATAGACAGTACCTCATCCTGGGAACGAAACCAGTGCATAACAAGGTTTTTCCATTCAATGTCTTCTAAATTTAGCACAGGAGACTTCACCGGAAATTCGTTTATAGACTTCCCATCAAAGTGTGATTTCCTCAGATAACACTGATACTGCTGCAATGCTTCCTTGAAAAGCACAAGCAAGCTTTGCTCGTCATGACTATCCAGATTGAACCTCGCCTAGTTACAACAATGTAATGTAAATCATTGATGTGTTCGATCAACAGAAAACAGGAAAATAATAACCATGAATAATAACATTTACATGTAAGTTGGACAGGAAGATGTGAAAATGGTGTTTGTCTTCACTATAATCTTCCCATGATGGGAATATATGCAGGTAGTCCCTAACAACATTGAAAGCATTGTCTTTTAAACTAGGAATAAATGGAATGGGGTTCCAATCTGCAGGAATTGGCCATCTCTGCAGTTGGGATAGGTCTTCGGCCGGTGGACTTGCTGTACTTTTTGCTGGGATTTTTCTGTGGTACTGTTGGTGCTATGGCAAATGAAATCGGTATACCTTTTGCTGGAGTGCAGGTCCTGTGTGGTGGGGCTAGTGGTGTGGCCAGTGAAGTATGGGTACAGTCTACTGGAGTTGGTCCTACGTTTTGTGTCACTGGTTGTACATCCAATATAAGTGGGGCGCTGTCTGATTTCTCCGGCACCACCATGTTTTTCAAGGACTTTGCTGGTGCTCCTTCGGGTTCGGCAATCACCCTATTCCTTTTTGATGTCTGATGCACAAGAATAGCATTTGAGTGAAAAACATGGTATGATGACAGATGGAATATGTATTGATAATGGATGGGCATGGCATCTCGAGTTATATGATGAGTAAACTAAGAAGATGGCGGTGCAACAAAGTAGAAGAAATGCAAGACAACATATGCAAGATACGTGCAATCAATAAAACCTTGCCAAATTAGAACAGGCACCTTGATGGGTGAACAGGACAGGCCATCTGCCTTTGACTCCTTGAGGTTAGAATAGTCATTATGATGATATTCTGAACAAGAACCAACAGGTGGGGAGCGTATGAGTTTCAGTGCTTCCAAAATGGCACTCAATGCCTTGGTGCCAATTTTGTAAGTCATTGAAGTGTTCCACAATATTCTTCTGATGCGCGGATTCTGATATTCACTGTAATTGCGTATAATATCTGAGAACCATGAAAACATAAATAGTTGTGAGATTATCTTTGTAATGCAGATGATATTCTAATATAGGGGCGCCCCTGTAAACACTTGTGTGATATCACTGGATTCTGATGAGAGAGCTCATGTGTGCTGTAATATGGTGTGTGCATTTATATAATCTGGCACAAGTACACAAAAAAAATAGGCTCCAGAAGTAAGGATAGCTGGCAGATGACAGGTTCATAATATACTGTATAGAGAGTTTATTGCCGAACCATGATAACAAGAGCACACAACAACTAGGCAGATCATAGTGTACATAACAGGGGTACACCATAACCACGATATATAAATCGGGAAAGTGGAACTGGCTTGAAAGTACGGTGTTGTATTGCCGCTAGTTATTGAAAGCCTATCGATCACGTACAGGCCAGCTCTATCAGTTGTTGACTGCAGATGTCCCTGCGCCCCTTCCTAACAAGGAACATACTGTACGTACTAAATACAGAATAAACAAAGAGGAACATGTTAAAGAACAGAAGAGGAAGCATATTCTTGAGGTTCTGCTTCATTGCATACAATGTTGGTTGCCCACTCATGATGAATCACAGCGCCCGAAGAAATGCAATTCCATGATGTCTCTCTACATGTGGCAATTTTGAACAAGAGTCATTAGGATCATATTCTGAACAAGAGTCAATAGGTGGGGAGCGTATGAGTTTCATTGCATCCAGAATGGCACTCAATGCCTTGGTGCCAATTTTGTATGTCATTGCAGTGTTTAGCTTCAAGAGTGGACTGCTGCTAGTGCGACACAAAGCAGCTACACAGATCATAGTGTAGATATAATGGGAAAACCTTAAGCATCAGAGTAAAATCAGCAAAGTGGAACTTGCTGGAATATATGTGCTAGTTTGCCGGTACGGCTAGAAAGGCTTCGGATACCAACTCTCTTCAAGTGAAGGTGCTGTACTGTTAATATCAGTGTAACTTTCAAAGGCGACACAGCTCCCCGCATTTCCTTGTTATTCTTATAGGATTCAAGTGGGCAGGCCACTACAAATCCTATTCCTATGTTTACAAGATCCTACGAATCAAAGAGGCTCAAAGTGTCCATCACAACCGACCGTGTAGACCTCTACACTGCAAATGTCCCTGCTCATCTTCAGTACAAGGAACATACTGTACTACTATCATACTCCCTCCGTTCCAGAATATAAGTCTGGGTAGAGATTTCCACTATGGATCACATACAGATGTATCCAGATACATTTTAGAGTGTAGATTCACTCATTTTGCTCCATATGTAGTCCATGGTGGAATCTATACAAAGACTTGTATTTAGGAACGGAGAGAGTACATATTAAAGAAGAACGGAAGAGGAACATGGTAAAGAAGAGCAAGCAGATTTTGGATAATAAAATGTTGGTTGCGCAGTGCCCACACATGATGAACCAGAGCGCATTAAGAATGCAACTCCCAGCTGTCTCTCGACCATTTCAGGCGGTTGGATGAAGATCCTAGGTCTCCTAACCCATCTTCTTCCTCGTCTCTGATTCTTCCCATACAGAACACCGCATGGGCCGCCGGCCGGACCACCGGCCCCCACCGCCTGTGTTCCTACGCCACCCCCACCCCCACCCCAACCCCCACCCGCGTCGAGTTTTCTTCGTTAGGCAAGGCCCCACAACCATCTGAGCCCCTTCGTTCGCACCGGCGAACTCCGACGAGCTCTGAAAAATTTAGTTTACTGTGATTTAACTAGTGTGGAATATAAAAGGGGAAAACCATAAGCATTGGGAGTATAGTGTTGAGTGTGCCATGGCGGATCTGAAGGTGCAAACCGGATAAAGGCAACTTCGCAACCAAGACAAGAAATCATAGTAATGTAGTGGCGATCTATTTTCTTGGTGCGATAAATAAGTTGAGCAGATACGAAAGAGTACCACCTCTGGTGCGGTGCTGTGTATGCATCTGCTGAGAATTTTATGGTGCTGCAGTAGCGATGGCTGTCGGCGGCGTGGAACCAGATCTAGGAGGGTAGACGGTGGCGGCGGGGCGCGGTGGATGAGACGGTCGTAGGACCGGCGCCAGCAAGGTGGACGACAGCGGGGATGAAGCGAGAGGACGGGATGCAAGGATCCTGGTCCGAAGCCGTGGATGAGAGAAGTCGATCTCTTGTAATGGACAGTGCCGTCGGTGTATCAGCTCCGGCATGGTGGAGGAGGATGGTGGTGGATGGGGTGGCGGACGGCGGGCGACGGAGGAGAGTGGGGTGGAGAGGGTGTTTTAGAGCCCATGGAGTACGAATGGGGAAAAGGGAGGTAGAGAGGAAGGGGGAACCATGTATTCAGGGCGCGCTTGTCTCAAATGCGAGGAAATTTACAAACTTAGCCCCCGTTTCAAATTTCTACTACATCACAGCAACATTAGTCAGTTGGGGATAGGACGGTAATCTTGCATACACCGAATATTTGCCGACGAGAGTTTGTTTTTGGCGCCCACCGTGTATATGAATATGAATCGGGGAGGGAGTCGATTTTGGCCGAGGACACACTGTGTTTTGGCGCCCACCGTGTATGAATCCGGGTGAGAGGCGGTTACGTCACATTTGGGTGAAATTACAAACCTACCCCTATCAAAACCTATAGAAATCCAGTAGATAGGCTTTGTGTGGCAGGGATAGGCAGTAGTAATTTCCATCTCGTAGATTTTGGTTTTGGGCGGTTACTGCAACTTTCCCCGCTTTGTCCAAATTTTGCAGAGTGCACGTTTACGCTCGTGCCAACTCAATTCGAATCCCGTTTGTATTCTATTTTTTTGGGGCGGGATCCATTTTCATTTTTTTTATCAAAGAAGGGCTTGACCCTTCCGATTTTCATTACTGAAAACCACCAAAGTTCATAACCAAGTTCAGCCTAAAAGCAAGGAGGATCCATTTTCAATTGGAATTACATTCTATATACATCACTTTTTTATATATACTTTCAAAAGCACAACACCATTTATACATAAATATGGTTTACAAATGGCATGATCTCAGAATCATAAGGTTGTATCCATCAATTTGGATTTCAAATATTTGAAACCACTTTATGTTGAAATCCAATGTATGCATTCCTCGCTAACTGTCTCCAATTAATGTGTGTTTCCTGCATGTTTTTTTACTTCTCAAACATGTATAATGTGTTTCACACACACAACATATAATGTAATCCCGTTTAGACATTAATTGCATATAAACCATGCATTGTTTGTAATTAAAGAATCTATGGATCACCAATATTGCTAAACTATATAACATTACACGTGTGCCCAAATTCAAATGAATATGCATGTTTGATACACCAATTTGCGTTATGATATTATCGATGTCGTGATCTCCAGTTTAAATATTTGAATCCCCTTTAATCCAGATATTCGTCTCATATAGCTATCACTCATGCATATATAGGACTATCTCTCTGGACCTATACGTGTTCATCATCTCTCAGGTATCTCTCGTGCTACCTGTATGTCGACAATGATCTTTTATCTTTGTAATAAACTGACGGTACTCTCTCCCTCGACCTTCATCACTCTATCTCTCTCTAAGTATATCTTGCTCCCTGCTATGTGTCTCTAACTATGATTCCATGTGGAATCTCTTTCTCTCACACAAACACAAAACTTTGTCTCCCGGGGTCTCATTTCTCTCTACTATTCCCATGTGTGCCACTCGCACACCCCTCATACAGAGATGTCTTTCGCTCCTTAGATATGAGAACCTACGACTCTTCCTCTTAAATATCTCTTTCTCACACACAAACACAAACTCTGTCTTCTAGGGTCTCATATTTCTCCATTGTTCTCTTGTATGCCGCTCACACACACTCTCTCTCCCTAGATATATCGTGCGTTCCCTCATATGTCTCTCTAGCTATCACTCTCGTTGTGAAATATCTTTCTCTCTCACAGACACAAAACTCCGTCTCTCGGGATCTCATTTCTCACTGATATCTGTTTGTATGTGACTCACATGCACCCTCTCTCTATCTCTCTCACACCCACACACATAACTCAGCCTTCTGATCCACTCGACTCCTATCTCTAATGCACACTAGCTAGCATCTTTATTTTTCTATTTATCTGTTTCTCCATCAACCTTCTTTCTTGCCCTCACTCTTGATTCCTATCACGCACACTACATATGTTTCTCTCTACATGCAGTCAAGTGCCCTCTCACACACATATATAACTTCACCCTCTGAACCACCCGGCGGTCATCTCCAACACCCAAACTAGCGGATGTCCCTCTAGCTAGAATCTCCATCTCTGTATCTATCAGTAGTTTCTCCGTTAACATTTCTTTCTCGCATGGAGTCTTGCTTCCTATCACCCACACTATATATGTCCCTCCATACATATGCATTTATAGGTTGATCTCTTTTGCACAATTGCTGTGCCTCACTCCCTTTGCTCGCCATAGATGCATGCTCCAGCCCACACCACTATCTCTTAAAGATAAAAACACATGCTCAATTGTCGGGCCTTCTTCCCTGCATTCTCACATGCATGCATATTCTCATACCGATCCGTCTCTCCCATGTCGTTGATCTTATGACTTATGTCTTCTTTCTTTTATCTCGATCATGCGCGCGCACACACACACACATACCACGTATACATGTATACCTCTCACACATGCATGTTCAAGGTCTCTATGTCTCCATACATAGTTAATTACCCTCAATCCTAAAGCCACATCGAATCGTTCTCCTCTTTTGTGCACATAACTTCCGCCTGGATGGGTAAAACACATACTCACACTTAACAATCTCCTTCTAGCTACCCCCGCCTCTCACTCTTCCCCTATATCCTCGAAACCAATAAGACCATCCCTTTGTTTAATTCCCGCCTACATGCACCATCGATATATAGTAGTCTTCCTTGGTGTCTCTCGAACAAACATGTTATCTCGATGTCGACTCCTCTCACGCGCACACACCTTCTCTTCCCTCTCTACGGGCATTTTCTCTCTCGCACCCCATCGTTGGTGGCCTCTGCCATACACATGACCTCTCTATGATGAAGCCATGCACACTTAAATTACATCCGCCACAGAGGACCTCGCGACACACACACACACACACTAAGACTCCATCTCTCTCTCTCTCACACACACACAGGCACGCACCCCCCCCACACACTAAGACTCTATCTCTCTCTCACACACACACAAACTAAGACTCCATCTCTCTCTCTCTCTCTCTCTCTCTCTATCTCTCTCTTTCACACACACACACCCCACACACACACTAAGACTCCATCTCACACACACATGCTCTAGGTGGAGCATTTGTTCCTACCACCCTTCATCCAACCTTACCCGTATGATAAACAATCACCTTTATTTACTTGCATAACATGGACAAATTCCACTTTACTTTAGTAGTCAGCAAACTTATCATATGTACCCTTATAAAAAAACGAGTTGGCGATGATGGTGTGCCTGCCATCTTGTAATACACACCATACGATCTATATCTGACAGATAGAAAGCAAACTATGATAATTTTACAAAAGATACCCGCACCTCTCTCCACATCTTTATCTCCCACAACCTCATTGCTCAGCAATTAAAAAAGGAATAAGTCTCTAGAACAATCTAGCATGCCTGGTGGCCGCTGCCGCCTGCCGGCGCCCTCCATCCCCATGCCTCCGCCCATTCCGACCACCAGTCACCACCACGCTCCAGTCCTCCTCGCCTTATCTGTCATCTTTCATTTTTTCGATGACATTCTCGAGATACCAGTTTTCCGATAAAATCTCGAGTTATCATTAGTTTTTACACATGGGATTACTCCTGCATGGGTCAATCACAACAAGTGTTTTGTAAAAGAATGCATATTGATGTTCCGTGCAATGCACGAGAATCTTGCTTGTAATTATATAATGCAAATCACGAGCATGAAGTGACATTTTTTGACACAACCACGTTAACATGGCCACGTAAATCAATAGCTAAAGTAAATACCATTATACTTATATCCCGATGCAAAAGGTTGAGTACATGTCCGAAGAGTAGAGTCGCACACACGCACTCTATCTCTCAGAATCTCTCGCACACACACCAGTTACGTGACGCCCACTTAAGCAGACATGTATGTTACAATTTGTGCACCCGCGGGTACACGTGATGCTGCGCATTTATTTAAGCCGGATGGCGAACCTAAACAGTCGCTACATTCATTCCACTCCCGCCGCCTCTTCTCTGGTCGCCGTCGCCCGGTAGCCATGGTCCGGCCGAAGGTAACAACATATGCCATACTCCCGCCGGAGCGGCGCTTTAATATGGAAATTTTAGTGGTCATGCATGCATCTTTTTGTGCTAGCACTCCTATATAAGGGTTGACCGGTCGCTTCCCGCGGACGTGCGCGGGCGGTGGAAGAGGAAGTAGAAGGGAAGCGGGCTGTGGAGTAACATTTTTTACCACAATTTCTTAGGAAACTGAGTGCAATAATTGAGTAGTTTTGCAAACTACCAGTACTACACCTGAAACAGTTCAAAACCTATACTCCCTTGCTAGCGCGCGCTTCCCGCTTGAAACGGTCAGCGTCGCCCTGGAGCGTTAGTGCCGCATTAATGCCCGCCAGAGCAGAGACGACCTCTCACTGGCGCCGGCTTTGAAGTGGCGCGACGGCCGAGAGAGCGCCGCTTCCCAGTGCACGCGACTGCTCCGCGTCAAGACTGGCCATAGGCCCTGTTTGGATCCATGGGTTAGAGTTAGTTTGAGCTAGTTGGGGCTCAAATAGCCCTAAAGTATCCAAGCATGAGGGTTTAAATTGGAGCAAGTTGCACCGAACCCACAAAAAAAAACTATCCCACCCAAGAGGTGCTAACTGGAGATAGTTCTCATTGGGACCACTGAAAAATCACTTTTCTCTCTCCATCAAGTGCATTTATTGTCAATCTAACCTTGTCACCCAAACACCTCTTTGGCTACAGTTAGTTCAGGGTTAGTCATGAGTTAGTCTAACCTCTAGCTAAGTTAGAGTATCAAACAGGAGCAGTATAGGACATGCAAGTTGCTCAAAGCATACAGGCAAATTCATACGTGAAAGGATTTTTTTCTTTTTGAAAACGGAACGTGAAAGGAATTTTTTTTTAGAATGCTCTTGGCATGTCGCTAACATGTGATGAGTTAACCGACCTCAATAGATGGCAAAAACGCCAGCCCGCCGCACTTTGATAGAGACGAGGAGGGAGAAGCGACACAGGCTGCTGGATTACTAGAGATAGGTGTCGCACGGAAGCCAAGAAATATGGTGATAGCGTGGGTTAGCCATGTACTAGTATGATGTAACTACACTAGCTAGGCTGCCGTGTTTCGTACTCTTTCAGTCCACTGTGGAGATGATTGGTTAATTTTATATCGCTGAATAATATTAAATATTATGAGTGCAGATGCTCCACCACGAGGTTCCTTGCTCCTTCTCGGTTGTCCGGAATCTATGTTCTTCCACTCTATTTTTTTACATGAGCTTTGTTCATCCTTTTGCCAACACGCGAGACATCTAGCATCAAGGTGCACGTGTTATGCAAGGATCGTTCCATCTATATGAAGAACACGTGGGACTGGAACTACGAGACGGACATGTACCCAGGAGTGGACGTACGAACCTGAGTAATGTAGCGCAGTAAGTGAAGTAGAAAGACACAAATGGTATGAACATGCGTGGCATATAGGGTGTGTTTGGTTGTGTTCTCGTCTTAGCATAGTTGTTCCCTCTTCATGCATGCTCAGCTCAACAGCCCTCTTCATGCATGCTCAACTCAACACCCCTCTTCATGCATGCTCTCTTCATGCATGCTTCTAGTGTATTTGTGCTAAACTAGTGTGGACTCATGCACCCTTCATACACTCTACCAAACACCCAAAAGTGGGTCGAGAAGGGAAACTCTTGGGCGGCATTTGTCTCTTACTACGTACTACCACTAAATGTTGTACGTGCAATGCACGGTGATGTTATGGAGTATGTGCCTAAGTACTCTACTACTACTATATTAGTTGGAGGCACATATTAACTTTTATATTTGTTTACGTGTATGCCCCGAGACCTTCCAACTAGACGTGTCTTTCTCTCTAGGCCGCACTTTGTATCGTTCATACCACTAAGTACTACTACGTGTGTTCTCCGACCCAGAAGTGGGAGAAGTGGAGACGATCTACCACGCTGTTTTTTTTACGCTAGGCTCTACCACGCTGTTCATGTCCCACTCCTTTCGCTGACGTGTTGGACATCCAGCACATGCCGTGTTTGGCACCCTTCATCGTAAGAGTTGAAACGCTAGCATTCATCAGAAATAAAAAATAATTATAAATCAGCAGTGATACTATTTTTTTATGAACCAATCAGCAGTGATACTATACCACGCGGTTTCCTTGCTCCTCGATATCGGAAAGAATACTTCTGTTCACCAACATGTGGGACGTTGACCATCCTGGTCCACTTGCCATGCACGCAGAACTCCAAGGGAGAGTCACCCAGGTCGTTGCGCCGCAGTAACAATGACTAATGAACCGTCAAATCACAGGCCCACTTCCCACTTTGAAGTTGCTCGGACGAAGGAACCATCATGACTTCGTTGAATTCCGCTTCTTGAAGAAAACTACTGTACCAGCAGTACTGCTAGCTACAGTAGTTAGTCCAACAGAGGCACAGACACAGACACAGACACACACACTAACTACTAGTACTACTACTTCTCACATGCTGGCCAGACACCGTCGTTCTCCTTCCCGGCTTTGTTGGCGACACCCCACCATGCTTGGATCTCCGCCGACCTCTCCGTAGCAGCGCATGCGTCCTTTTCTTTCTTGCAGTGGCGGGCCTCTCTTTTATTGAGTGCTTTCTGACTTTTCCGCTCCCTCTGTGCAGCTTTGACCACCTCTTGCTCTATCGCCCATTCGGCCTTGGCATCTTCAAATTCGTCCCACATAGTTGTGAGGTCGCGAGCAGCGATGAACTCGGCACGGCGGGATGCCATCGCTTCCCTACCATTTTGTGTGTGGTCATGGGCGGCGAGGAACTCGACGCGGCAGGATGCCATCGCTGCCTTACCGGTTAGTGTGCGGTGCGGTGGCATGAACGACGCTTGGTGAGAGCTCTGGGGTGGAGTGGCCGGACAACCGTATAGTGCATTGGTTTGTCAAGAGCTCAAGGACAGAAGACGAAGCAAATTTGGATTCCCCTTCAATCCTGGTCATTTATTACCGAGTAAAATGCATTGGCGGTCATCAAACTTGTCTTGATAGCTCACTTTGATCATTGTATACGAGATATGGTGATTATACGGTCACTGGCTCAGCGTATAGCTCCGTATTTGTCTGGTTGACCAGTCAAACAGTCCGCATGCGCCTCATCAGCTCATGTTCTTTATCTATCTACGTGGGCCTACCTGTCAATGGAGAAAGAAATACTGTAAAAACCAAAATTATGCGTATGTGGGGAATCAAACCACGGACTCGTCGCTGCAACGCACCCTCATCAGCCAAATGAAAATGAAATACTTCGCGTCAGACACTCACGCTCATGCTGTCAAAGCATGCTAATGCATGCACGTCGCCCTCTAAATCAAAGTCCTACTCGTGGCGCAACGCAAACGGCGAGCCCATCACCTGCGCACCCCGGCGATGCCTGACATTACTATTTAGATGTTTGATGGAGGCCTACGCGAACGCCGAGCATGTATTCACCTGTCTCAACACCAACGGTCATACTCGGACCGCCTTGCTCATGTATATCGTCCATCACAACGACAATCTATAAAACAGTCTAGCTAGAGAGGGTACTATGGTACTATGGTACGGAGTATGTACTATCATGAGCGATCGATCTTAGTGCCACTGCACACCGAAACCCCTTCCATCGCTACCGCGCGCTTCCCGCCTGAAACGGTCACCATCTCTCCGGAATGTCAATGTCGCATTCACCGGACTTAACTGCAGGTGCAATTGGGTGTGTCACTGACATGCGGGCCAGATGCCCGTTGGGCCCACATGTCAGTAACCCAATGCATCTGCAGTTAAGTCACTGAAGCAGTGTCTGCATTCACGCCCGACGAACCTACTCCTGCGCCAGTTGTCCATCCGTCTGCCACGGCTCATTGCCATTGGCCCGCTATATTAACTTGAGCCCCAGCTCCCAGCCATAGCCAAAGACCCACACTTATTCTCCTCTGGTCCCTTCCTTCTGTCGGCACCACTCCAACCATGGCCTCCTGGTGCTCCGAAGCTCTCTTGGACGTACTGTCGCAGGAGCAGACGAGGGACATCGGCGGCTCCGCTCCGGGCGCTCCAAAGCTCTCTTCGACGTACTGTCGCAGGAGCAAACGAAGGAGATCGCCGGCACCCCCCCGGCCGCCCTCCGCCGCCACAACCACGAAGCCGGCATGCATGCGCGGGCGCAGCCGGCAGCGAGGAAGAGTAGTACACAGTAGGTCGCCGCTGCTCTGGTCCAAGGAAGGCCACCGCTACTCCACTCAGTCGACGCCAAGCTTGGTGGGGTAAACATCGGCGGTCGATTACCGCTTGACGGCGACGTGGAGGCGGAAATCTTCAGAACCTTGTGCTCCGGAGGAGGAGGTTATCGAGGCCGATGAGGAGGAGGCAAAGGCAATGGCCGGCTTTCTCGGGTTCATGGCCGGACATGGTGGTCGGGCGCCGATGATCGTTTAGATTAGGTTTATAGTAGGTTTTAGTATGGTTTGTGCGAAATATGTAATGAATTTCGTCCAGTTTGTAGGAAAAGTTTTCGAAATGTAATGAATTTCATCCACTTAATTTGAAATTTGCTTTGTTTGCACAAATTTCATCCGGTTAGGTCATATAGTTGTCGAAAGGTATGCGGGCAGCATCGGATGGCATCCATCAGTGTCCTTGGACAGATGCCGGTGTAAATTTGTGGGCCAGCGCTGGAGATGCCCTAACTATCATGCTATAATCGCTAACAGTCCTCCATTATTTGGCAGGAAACAGTTATCCCTCGATCAAAATTAGATCCGCGGTGTTTCTCACTCCTCCCGCGTAAGAGTGTAAACTCTTGCTTACATAAAAATGGAGCAAGTGGACAGCACTATAGCACGTCATATCACTCGAGCTAGCCCGCCTAACGAGCGGGAAAGCACCGCCCTCGTCATTTTATCGATCGATCACACAAAAATGTTACGCTTCGCAAGTTCTAAAGGAAAAGGCGGCACACTTACGACTCGTATGCGTCGCACCCCCGACAGTCCGGCTCGCATGCCGCTCACCAGAGGGGACATGCGTTGTCTTGCAATTTCACTGACATGTGGGACTGTAATTGAATAAACCGTCGATAGCCAAAACCTAATCGCTCGGTGGGTGTCGGCTGAGAAGAGAGAAACGGGGGAGGGAGAAGAGATCGCCCGCCCGCCGCGCACGGACTCCAAGAAATATATGGTGATAATGTGAGGTGGGCCATGCTGGAGTCCGGACCGCTTCCGGAGCTCGCTCTGACCGCCCTGGCCCCTCAAGACGCCAGCTACCCGTCGCATGCATAGCAAGTAGTCCCCGCTTATGTGGAGGAGAGAGAGGCATTGACAAAGTCAAGGAGTAATAGTGGAGACAATAGCTTTCATAAAAAATAAACAATGAATACTCGTTGCTCGTCCTCTATAAAGGAAAGAATACTTTCAATCGCCGACATGTGGGACATCGACCATCCTGGTCCACCTGCCATGCACAAAATTATCCTGGTCTACCCCGATCGTATCGCAGGCCCAACCTTTCCCACTGTAAGTTGTTCGGACGAAGGAACCATCATGACTTTGTTGAATTCCACTTCTTCAAGAAAACTTACTGTGACCGCAATACTACTACCACACGCGAAGACTGGACGGCACTGTACCACGTCATATCACTGAAACCCACTAGGCCAAACTAGCCCGCCTAGGTCATCTATTTTGGAACGGAGGGAGTACGTCTCTGCACTGCTATGATTTTGTGTTGCACGTTCTCTGTACTTTTGCTACGATTTTCCTACCCTATGAACCAAATGAGGCCTGAATGTATCTATGTCGACTATTGTCTGATCGATTGCTAAGCCTACAATTTTAGGAGCTAGGGCTATTGGTCGATCGACGAGGGATAAGTATAAGTGTACCACGAGCTCATCAGCCCCAACATTTCTCTTTGGTGAGTGTTTTGCAAGCACTATAGCTCGCACAGTAGCTAGCCTACTAACACCAAGAATCATCAAACAAGCCCTGCTGATATGATAAACAGTTCAAACTTACATCTAAGCATGCCATATATTACATCAAAAGCTGGTGAGGATACATCTGTTTCCATAACTCGGAGAGGGTTTGCATGATTCATCGCATGATTCACTATCAAACAAAAGTAGCAAGATCCACCCACACAAGACAGTGCACTAGCCCTAAGATGGTTTGATAACACGCATCATTCTGGCAATTAAACACAGGGTAATGCAAACTACCCTGAAGGATTAGTGTGACCAACTATTTCTTGTCATCGATCTCTCGGGCAATGACCACAGCATGGACAGCGGCATGGGAATCGATTTCTGGGGCGATGTCCACAGGACTGACCGCGACATCAGAATCGATCTCTGGGGCGATGTCCACAGGATGGACAGCGGCATTGGAATCGATCTCCAGGGCGATGCCAACAGGACGGGCCACGACATCGGAATCATCAAGGACGTCCACCGACACCTGCACAACCCTAACATATTAGCAAGCACATTGCAAATAATCAAAAACCACAACTATGGTAATAAGCCATTATTTTTTACCTTGTCCAGCTCACCGGGGTATCTCATCCCTCCGGGGCCCATCTCCTCGTCCTCGATGGGGGCCATCACCTTGCCAGGGGAATACTGCTTCTCAAGGCGACTATCTCCTCAAACTTGGTCTTGAGCCTCACATAGGTGGCAATCAGAGTTCCTGGGGTAGGCACGGTGGGTCCCTTGCTGTTTTTCCAACTTTCTTTGAGGAGTTCGTCCGCCAACGTCCTCAACTCTTTGGCCAATGCTTCTTTCTTGGAGTTCTTCGTCTCCATGGGTTGGCCCGCCAACATGGTCAACTCGTTGGTCGGTGCTCGGTTCCTGGAGATCACTGTCTCCAGTGGGTTGTCCGCCGGCAACTCTTTGCCTAGTGCTCCAGGATCCATCAATGAACTGACAAACAAAAAGCAATCGAAAGGAAACCAAAATTGCAATGAAAACGGGAAAAGAATAGGATGTGAGAATCGGTCGGTGCTTCGCAAAAAGAAGATTCTTGGAATGAAAATATAGCAGCATAACTGATTCGCCCACCTTTCCTTCGTCGGTACAGAAGAAAAATGGCAGAAGTGAGTAGCCTGGAGTGAGGTTTTCTTTAAGAAAGGGAAGAAAGGGCTTGAACGAGCGTTCTAGTGAAATGATGGTTGCTTCATCCAGTCCAACTTGGAGGCCACCTTACCACTGCTGGTAAAGGTGTGGGTTTTGTGATATGACAGGTCATGATGGCCACACCGGGGTGACAGGTGAGTCTCGACTATAGCACCTCGATGTGATTTGGTGGATGGCACGCGGGCCAGGATGCTTTGAAATGTCCCGCATGTAGATAGAGCGGCTAGTCATATAGGAGTGCTCAATATTGTATACCGCGACCAAGGCGGAGAGGAAAACGAGAGAACTGTGTAATTAATGCATGGGTTTAATTAGGGTAGTTTTGTAAAGTAGTACGAGATACATTCCTCCAATCGCAAAATGTCTTGGTTCATGAGATTTGAGATTTGAGCCCTATAAACTGGAAGGGAGGGAGTACTGCACGGCTACACGCGGTGTAGTCTAGTCACTTGTTGAAATCTCTAGAAAGGAAAATACTCCTTTCCGGTTTACAGGGCTATACTACTCCCTCCATCTAGGTGTGTAAGTCATCTTACGAAAACAAAATAGTCCCAAAACACTTAGGCGCGGTGCATTAACTTCTACCTTGTTTCTTGTTTCTTGTTACTTGACATATCAACCAATAAGAGATGAGAGGTGTGCATGCTTTTAATGACTTGCAATGGCTAGTTCATTGCAAGCAATGCTATTAATTAGCAAATAAACATTGGTGACCCCAGGAGGAAACGGTGCTAAGCGCATGGACCTATGCAGAATGAGTATCAACCAATGGATGATGGAGTTTAATTGTTAAAAAATAGCAATTTTGTCTCATGCAAGAGCCTGGCTACTATATGTGTGCTCCAAGGCACCGCACCACGTGAGCGTTTGCAACTGCCATGTTCGGGTTGCGCTTGGCTCTTCGCCTCTTCGAGAAGACGAACAATCCTACTTCTACAGTATTGAATCCACTGCTGCATGTCCGTCCACCTCGTGCGGGAGGGATAGCGTGTAGCGAAAGCTTCTACTTACTGCTCCTGCCTTTGCGTCTATGACAGGTGGGCTCAACAGGTGGTTGGCCCTCCTGTCATGCAGCCAAAGGTAGGTGCAATTAAGGCACCAAAGCTCAGTCCGCGAGGGAGATGGTGTTCTAGTAATAAAATTTGTCGGTCTTGTACGAGTTGACACAACACATCAAAGCACTGCACTCGATATAAGTCTTTTTACACATTTCAAATGGACTACTTTGTATGCAGACATATTCTGCTTCGTATGTAGTCACTTGTTGCAATCTCTAAAAAGACTTATATTTGGAAACGGAGGGAGTACAACGAACGCATGCATGCCGTGACTTTCCTTTTGATACTTGCATGTGTTGATTTGATGCACCTTGCCAAATTTTGACTATAAATTTAACTAACCAAATTTTCATGCATGTCACAAAAAATTATAGGGGTGTTTGGATTGTGACTATGTTTGCCTTATGTTGCCACATTATTTTTCCCACACTTGCCACACTTGCCTAACCTGAGTTGGTCAAATTGTTAGACACACTTTGGCTTGCCTAAGGGAATCTTGCCACAATTTTTGTGTCTATGACACATTATTTTTGTGTCTATGACATGTGGAGTAGAAAATATAAATAATAATGCATGTTGGGGAAACCCATGTTTCCGCTAATTTTAGCCCCT
Source organism: Triticum aestivum (assembly GCF_018294505.1). Classification (NCBI taxonomy): domain Eukaryota; kingdom Viridiplantae; phylum Streptophyta; class Magnoliopsida; order Poales; family Poaceae; genus Triticum; species Triticum aestivum. The sequence continues at coordinate 22,774,857 of NC_057813.1, read as the reverse complement.
GTTCAAGAATTCATCCGATTAACCAGTTAACTTGCCGATTAATCCCTACTTGTAGCGTCACCGAGTAGCCTATAAACCGATAAATCGTCCGATTAATTGATTAAATACTGATTAACTTGCCGATTAGCCGATTAATCACCTACTCACTAGCCAACCAAGCAGCTACCAGTTAACGATTTCCTCAACAATGATTTTAGCCGTGGGCTTGTTCACAATATTTACGAGGGGGTGGTTGTTCATTTAATGGAGGGACTTGTAGTACCAGACTTGAATGATACAAAGTGTGACCTGGCACACCGTAACACCACTTGGAGCAAGCGGGTAGCTATCTCAAAAAACAATCAACAACTAAAAAAAATGTGACCTGGCATGTAGTAGTACACAATTTTAAACGATTATTTTGATGGAGTGAAAAAGGAAAACTACCCCACTACGTATATATAGGCCGGAGCCTCCGTGCTTGCTTGCTAGGGTTGCTCTATTCACACACTCTCATTGACGGTGTCCTGGACTAGGGGGTACTCAACGCGTCATCTCCCGATCTGTTGGATTGGGCCGAGGACCCCCATGGTCGTATACTCATGGGCCAGTCTGGACAGCTGCCGCATACAAGGAAGAATCCACAAGACTTGGCGATCAAGACAAGGACTCCTCCCCACCGGCGTATTCGGCTAGGACTCTTGTTATCCTAGGCCTCTGGTGCATTATATAAACCGGGGCCAGGCTAGTCGATAGACATACAACAACAATCATACCATAGGCTAGCTTCTAGGGTTTAGCCTCTCTGATCTTGTGGTAGATCAACTCTTGTACTACCCATATCACCAATATTAATCAAGCACGAGTAGGGTTTTACCTCCATCGAGAGGGCCCGAACCTGGGTAAACATTGTGTCCCTTGCCTCCTGTTACCATTGATCCTAAGACGCACTGCTTGGGACCCCCTACCCGAGATCCGCCGGTTTTGACACCGACATTGGTGCTTTCATTGAGAGTTCCACTGTGTGATCGGCGAAAGGATCAATGGCTCGACTGCAGGTCAACTGCGACGTCGGCTTCTTCATCACCAGCTCGAGTGGTCACCTTGGCTTGACCGAGGACTGTGCCCTACCTTCGATCGTCATGTTCGGATGAATGCCTTCATCAACACCAACTCCGATCTCTATCAAGATCATGGAGGAGTCATCCACGGAGCTCGGGGGCTCAACGTCAACATTGCCCTCAGGCGACCGTGCTGTTTTTCTGGACAGCAAACTTGTATCCGCCGCCACCGCCTCCTCGAGTGTCGCTTAAACGATTACTTCGGTGGAATTATGCGGAATTAAGTCTATAACAACCCTGCAAAAATTTTGTCGAGTTCTGATGGAGGAATCTCTGGCAATCTTCGATATACCGGAGCCCTGTTGAATCTGGACGAGAATCCAGACGAGTTTAGGGCGTGGTATCCAACATCTAGCTCGGATGTCCTTTGGAGGATCCAACCGTTGATTTGCTGTGGAATTCCCATATCTATCACCTGCCAAAAATTCAGCTCGATCCGACCGTCCAAACTCCGGGAAACTTCCGATTAGTGCATCACTTTTTGGATCTGTTTTCTGCGCGAGAACGAATCTGACCCGAATTCATCTTCTTTATGAACGGGATCTCGGACATCCTTTTTGAAGGAAGTTTCGTATGGGGTGCTGTGTTTTATTCTCAAATACATCCCAGTAGTATTAAAAGTATTTTTTGCAATACAAACTTCATCATCGCGCTGGTGTCAAACCAGCCCGACAACATCACTCCACGGCGGCCGACCTGCGTTAGACACGTCGTCGCTTTGTTGAGCCGAGCTCAATTTCTTCGGATCATCATCTCGGCCAGCCGAACAATGGTTCGGCATCGCGAAGGATAAATCGTCACCAACATCGCTGCCCCACAGATTACACGGAGCGGGCACACCTGCATCGCCACACGATCACTTCATCAAGCCGGCATCGACCACATCACAACCTGCATCGCTGGACCGGGGGCTTCATCATCTCTTCATCAACCTACTCCGGAGACTTCGGTGTCGCTGGCCGACCAGCTCCGTCACGTTAGCTGGACCGAGGGCTTTGCCTCGGCGAGCCAATCTTTGCCAGCATCGCCATGCCGTTGCTTTATCGCCCATTAGGCGATAGGTGTGCGGATCGAGTCCCAATTTTGGGAATCACCTTTCTTCGGATTGCTATAACAAATAAGCCAGGTGCTATTAATCATAGTATTTTTTGCTTGTTAGGGTTCATTTTTCCCAATGAATTATTACTCTGGTTTGTCCGTCATATGTACGCAGGTCTATCAAATGGTGACCGCATTAACGACGGTCGCATGGTGGTTCGGTCAGTTTCCGTACATAGTCCGGTGAACGCCGCATCCGGAACTCGAACCGACCTGTGAATTCAGGCCTTGTCATGCCTTTACTGCATCACGCCGTCGCCCTGCATCGACATTGACTTCGGCGCCAGGCCATATTTCTTTTATTACTCACTTTGCATAAATTATTTGTTATGCAACAAATTTTTATTTTTATTTTTACTATTATTACTATTATCTCCGGTTTGCACTATTTTTGTGCACAGGAAAATGATCCAGCTGGACTATATCCTTTGGCGTCACCTCGGCGGGACGGGGGGCTTCGTCAACACTTCATTGCCCCATGCCGGGGACTTTGGCATCACCCTGCCGTCCTGCATTGACCGTGCTATGTCACCACTTTGGAGTGCCGGGCTCTTTGCCCCGCCACCTCGGGACCGGCTCGGGGATGGAACCTTGTCCCGCATCAAGCTCGGACCGCGTCATCAATACCGAACACATTAACCAGCTAAGTTGTCTTCATGCTCAAAGTTGACCAAGCATTATACTTTTTCAGAAAAAAGTTGCTTGTAAAAATTTCCTTGTCCAAACTTTGTTTGTGACGCGCAAATTCAAATACCCCGTTTACTTGGGGGCTTCCTTCATGAAGCTTTTTCCTCTTGCATATGATTATACTTGTACGGCTTCGTTCCTTGTTCGTGTATTACGCCACAATATGCACCATATTGACTTAAGCGATTTGCAAGCTGGGTTGCCTGGCTCCTGTGCTTACCCCTACGTTCCTGATTGTTTGGCTAGGGAGTAAAGGGAGCACCTCTGCGATTGTCACGATCGGGTCAACCGAGCCGGACATCAGACTGGGTGAAGCCGAAAGCTAGCGCTCTTATTGTTTTCAATCATGGCCAGCACACAACGGAACTCATGAGTACAAAAAATATGTTGCACAAGTCTCATAATAACAATGAGCACCGAAGAAAGGTATCGGTGGGGGTACTATTTTCTTCGAAGATGCTTCTTACACTTTGCAGTAATATATCATAAGTTCCCTGAGCGCGCTTTGTTTGTTACAGCCTTATGGCCTGATTGCCTGGTTATTGGAAACACCGTCGATATTCTCGACAGATGGAGTACATAACACTTTTCGGTCCTTGACCGAAGAGGGAGAAGCCGACGGTCGGTTAAGACGCGTTTAAAGTTCGGTTGAACATAGATATGATATAAGTACTTCGGTACATGCAATCATTCTTTTACCCAAGTCACTTGGGGGCTCTTAAATTTATATGACCCGTTTTATGATAATTGTTTTTCTTCTTAGTCGTTGCAAAGTTTTTATTATTATTTATCACTCCTTTTTTCGACACAAGTGTGCGGTCACTAGCCGGGGAGCCTAATTTCCCTCTCAAAGAAGTCGTAGGCTGACCCACTTGAAGTTTTGAGATAGGATGTGTCATGTTAAAGCACGACAAAAGCACCTTTTTTTTCTAAAGTCCAATTTTTGGATTGGCACCGAACACTTGATCTAGTTCGGACATTAACCTTTTGAATAAGTTTTTTGGCTTTTCGAGCCCATGGCACTTTTAAACTATTTGTGTGTTTTTAGCACAAGTCTCGCAGTGCAACGCCGGACACCTTTAGAGATTCGGCAAAAACATTCTCGGATATTGCTATATATGCATCGGTTTTGAATTGTGTCTTCGGTCAATAGTTGGGTTGCCCGGCTCCTGCGCTTGCCTCCTATGTTCCGCTTTGTTCGGCTAGGTGTGCAAAGGGAGAACCACTGCGATTGTGCTTCCAGCTCACATGGTTAAGCACCTCAGTGGAGAAAGCCGAAAACTGACTGTCACAATAAGCGTAAACTGGTCGGCAATCCAATGACGGCGTTAAACGACGGGCCATTCATAACAATGGCCGAAGTGTTTACGGCTTGACCTCGACTGTCGCCGAACACTACCGGGGGCTATTAACTGGCATCCCAAACTAAATCCTCGATATTTTGCTCTTACATTGGAGCTGAGGTTTCATGATCATGCTTAGCATGACAACCCAAAGAAAGGAACCGATAGCGGGACTATTTTCTTTGGAAGACATTTCTTCTGTTAAATAGTAATATAACATGTCTCTTTGCGTACCTTTGTTTATAAAACCGTATGGCCAGATTGCCTTGTTTGTTGTAAATCTTTGCCCTCATAAAGGCTTTATCAAGTAGGACAACCACTCCTCGGCTATTGGCCGAGGAGGTGGAAGCCGATGGTCGGTCAACAAAGTTTATTACAATGCGGATCCGAGCATTAATGACGTAAAGTACTTGGATACATAGAGTCATTACTCATAATTTGTGATTTTACTATAGATATCGATCCTTAATTCAGCCTCCCGTGCCCGCATTAAGGCTCGGGGGCTACTGGGCTTCGGGCTTATTATCTAAAAATATTAAAGGGGCACATCAATCCCCTGATCTGGTGTTGCCACCCGACCAGTGTCTCGGGGGCTACTGCATTGCCTGTTCTATGCAGAAAATTTTAAGTGCAATACAGTTTCCGAGGAGATTTTGATCCTCAGGTTGGTCGGCCGCACCCAACCCGAGTCTCGAGGACTGAGCATGCCGCTTTTTGTGTCCCAAGTATTCTGTCAAGCTAGGACTTGATCCTCAGACCGATTTTGCAAATCAACCTGAGTCTCAGTGGCTACGGGGATCAGTGGTCTTATGTCATCCTTCATGTGCATCTCGGGTTTTAGACCGATACCCACCTTGAGGGCTACTGGCTATATATCTCGTCAGAGAATAAATTGCATCAATAAAAAACATTGACCAAAAATCAGCCCATGACCGAGGTGCTTAACCACCTCGGAAGCAGTCCGGCATAAAGCTCGGGCGCTAGTGGCTGGCTCCATAGAGGGCATTTCCGGCATTAAGCTCGGCTAAACTCCTTCAAACTTCTTTGAACCAAGGTGATCTACGACACCTCGGATACAGTCCGGCATTGGAGCTCGGATACATAGTCCGGCGTTAGAGCTGGGAAGCAGTCCGGCATTGGTGCTCGGCTGCAAAAGATACCTCAAATGCAGTCCGGTGTTGGAGCTCGGACGCAAGAGGACGTTGCCGCCCGGGAACAACTTCAAACCCGAGGTGTGGCATAAAAATAACAAGGCATTGATAAAGGCCGGAAACTTAAAGGGGCTCCTCGGATAGCCGACAAACACATTTCGGCGATCCTCAAGATCGAAGATGAGAAGATTTGTTGAACCAGTTTTCAAGACCGACGACTGAAGATGAATAACAGTTCGGAAGAATTGAGGAGCGTCCCTAACTTGAAGACCGGTTCAGGGGGCTACTGACGGTGTCCTGGACTAGGGGGTACTCAACGCGTCATCTCCCGATCTGTTGGATTGGGCCGAGGACCCCCATGGCCGTATACTCATGGGCCAGTCCGGACAGCTGCCACATACAAGGAAGAATCCACAAGACTTGGCGATCAAGACAAGGACTCCTCCCCACCGGCGTATTCGGCTAGGACTCTTGTTATCCTAGGCCTCTGGTGCATTATATAAACCGGGACCAGGCTAGTCGATAGACATACAACAACAACCATACCATAGGCTAGCTTCTAGGGTTTAGCCTCTCTGATCTCGTGGTAGATCAACTCTTGTACTACCCATATCACCAATATTAATCAAGCAGGAGTAGGGTTTTACCTCCATCGAGAGGGCCCGAACCTGGGTAAACATTGTGTCCCTCACCTCCTGTTACCATTGATCCTAAGATGCACTGCTTGGGACCCCCTACCCGAGATCCGCCGATTTTGACACCGACACTCATCCTCTCCAGATCTAAACAAGATAGGGGTAGTAACATTGTCTTTCTCCCTGCAAAAAACACTGGCTTTCTATCCTCACCGCTGGTTACAGATCCGGACGTATCCCACTCCGCCGGTGAAGGGGAGGAGGGGCAACATTTAGGCCATCATCAACAGCGAGGGAGGAGACCCACTGCCGGCCGCACCGTTATCTCTGGCCGAGCGCCGGCATGGGAGGTCCTCTGATCCCTTCGTCGTTGCCTGTGGGCGGATCCGGCCGGCCTCCCGCTGCCCACCTATCCACATCCCGACGACCTTCAGGTATATCTTTGTTTGAAACCACCTTAGCTCTACTTCCCTAGCTCGCTACGTCGCTGCATGTGCATCATTTTCTACCTCTCAGCCCCTCTCGGTCAGATGGTCCAACGTCACCTATTTTTTTCTATTGTTAGAGGTAAAGCTACTTCATGGAGTCGAATCTTGTACTCCCTCTGTCCGAAAATACTTGTCATTGAAATGGATGTATTTTAGTTCTAGACACATCCATTTTGATGACAAGTAATTCCGGACGGAGGGAGTACTTGGTTCAAACAAGAAATAAAGTGGGGGTGGGGGAATTTAGTATGTACATCGGACTTGGTACAAACAGGAAGGAAAGGGGGTGAAAGTAGTACAGACTGGTCATCCAACCGGTCTCTTGGTCGAAAAGGGAAATATAGGGGTAACGCTGTACACAGTGGTATGGCCAGGACTAGATTTGATATCCACACATAGGAGTAGGTGGCTAGAGTGAACAAAAATGGGACCAACCTAGATATGTTTCTTGGATGTTTGTTTCTCGGGGCAACAAACTATGAATCACCACTTTATGCCCCTGTTTACATACATGGTGCTGGACTGCTGGTGCACCCACTGTCCCATGCCCTTATACCAAATATTTAGCTGTTCTTAATCTAATGTCCCTGGTAAAAATGAAGCCATGCCTCTGTTATAAGCCATGACAAGTTTAGCCAAATGTTTTTTCCTGTAATTGTTTGAGACTCTGACTGTTTCTTCTGTACCTTTTTGTGCAAATAGGGATATCCAATTCACCTGGTTGCTGTTGTGACCTTTTGGTGCACTTCACAAAACTCTTCTTAAAAAAGTGACTTTTGTGTTGTTTAACTGGAATGTCAGAATGGAACAGTTGGTTCATTTCGGTGGAACTGCACAAAGGGAGATCTGTGTTCCAATCCTCATCATCCATATTGGCGCCATAACCTTCCTTTAGGTAAGAATGATATTTAATGCATGTGTTCATCTCTATTTTCCGACTGCCATGAGAAAATAATGCTATTTTTACTAGACACTTGTACTCCCTCACTAACAAAACCAATTGTGGATTAGAAGGCCAATCATGTACTTGGTTTCACCAACTGGTGAGGAGAAAGAGAAACAGAGCATGAAGAGGAATAAGAAGAAGAATAAACAGTGCCAAGGCGATCTTGCTGAAGCCAGAGGCCTCAGTCGAGGCCATTCAAGGGATCTGGGAATGACTACCTTACATATGAGACGATCCTCCAGGGAGCCCTTCCACTTCTGCTGTCTCACTTAATTAATTAGGAGTACTTAAGTACCACTAATTTATTACTGCCTAATTTTCCTGTTGGAGTTAAACAAATCTTTAGTAGGACCCTATGCTGAATCATGTACGTGTGTATGTTTGTCTATGTAGGTGAATCATGTGGTGGAGCAGGGAGGGAATATTATTAGTGTCATGACATAATAGTGCTATTGTTTTGCATGTCAATTTATTGCCATTGGTTCAATGAGGCAATGTTTTGCGTATTGTCCATCATGAATGTGATGCTACTGTTTGAGTAATATGCTAATGTCTTCCTATCCTTTCTCACTAAGCTAATGAAGGTTTCACCTTGTTCCTACTTGTGCAAACAGGGATCATGTTGTGCCAATCATACATTTTAGTGGGACTACACAAGACAATACAATGAACTGTATCCCAGCCAGTGCTTTAACTCTGCTGGAAGTTCTTGATAATCTTCCGATATAATCTCAGCACTGGTAAACAAGAGTGATTTCAACCATACATTTGAAGTGCAAAAAATATACACTATTGTGTGATTCCAGTGAGTGCTTTATCATCTCTTATGGGACTACATGAATAAGCTTTTTTTCTCAGGTTGGTACGAGCCTAAGGCCTTCATCCATATTAGTTTGCTGTCATCTCTATTTGTATCGTGCTACTGTCATGAGAAACTCCTTTATCTTTGCATGTTAAAGTTTTGCAACCTATGATAAATGGCAATGCTTTGAGTGTTGAGCTAATTGGCACTGATTATATAAACTAATACCTCTCTTTAAGAAAGACTACTATGTTGCTAACTTTACCCATTAAGATAATGAGGGTGCTTCTATTTGTTAGTGTTTGTTTCATCAACTAGTCCCACTATTACAGTAATCTCACTCTCTCAATATATGTGCCAACAGGGATGCTCGATTTGGTGGAACTGCACAAAAACTGTGGGTGCTTCATTTCCTCGACAGCTTCCGTCCTTTCCTGTCAGTCACTAATCTCGGCTTGCTTTCTTCCTTTGCTGTCAGTCGCTTGGCTTATCTCGGCTTCCAGTCAAAGGAAATAGTAATTGATATGTTACCTCACATAGGTTGGTACTGGTCTTTATCCTGATTATTGTGCCTATCATACGTATTGGTAATTTGGTATTGTGCTACTGTTTGCCGATCTCATAAAGGAGTAATTTGGAGCCTGAACTCACAGGCAAATCATTACATCGGGTGATTTTAGTAGAACTGCACAAAATGACCAGATGGACAGGTACCTATGCCGCTGCTATGTACTCGAAAGTTCACTCAGACAAGTATCAACGTTGACAAGAACAAGTGCCTATATTCATTCGAGTATCAACCGGCGTCAACCAATTGTCAAACTCCAAGTATTAGGAGAGTGAACGCCAAAAATATTGCTTGGTGCATAGCCCAGAAAAATGGTCCAGTCTTTGCTCCCAACTTGTGCCTTTTGGTTATCGGCACATATGGTAGCGAACTATATGGCATGGAGTCTAAAGATTCCAGACAAGTTGGTTGACGTGTATATTCATCTGGCACTTAATCAGTCTGCACGCCAAGGATGCTCCATTTCAGTTGAACTGCACAAAAAATTTGGGTGGTTCATTTTCTCAACCGCCTCCTTTCTCGTCTGCAATGTAGAATTTTGGTGAGATACATGACCAAGATGAGCCAGTAAACTCGTTGGATGAAAGTAGTGGCCAAGTTGCTCAAACCTCCCTCGGCACGAGGCCACTATTTAAGGATAAACCTACAAGTAAAGTTTAGATTGTCTGTGCTGCCTCTTTTGTACTCGAAAGTTTACTCGTACAAGAACTAATTTTAGCAAGAAGTACCTCCGATTGAACACCATTTACCAGTTTGTACCCTAGGTAATTAAAGTTCGTCCATGGTCATATTGGCTGTGATCTCAATCATTTGGATGCCTAAACATACTAAACATGTGTATATCTGAATCTTTTTGTGAATTATGTATGAATATTGTCGTGTGATCTATCAATCATTTGAATGCATAGATAGCTTGTGTATATATGAATCTTTTGAGTTGTTGATAGTGAATGTTGGCTATGATTATGAACGTGTCATGTGAACCTGAGTTTGATACGAATGTTTACCTTTTCTATTGTATTTGTGTGTGAACTTGTTAGTATGCCTACTGTGGGGTATAAAACGCAGGTCTCTGTTCTATTTATCTATATATAAGAATAATAATGTTGTGTCCAATCTATGTTTCCCTTCTAACCACATTATATATATTTATATTATTACTATTATCATATATTTTATAGAGACTTTATATACATTATAAAAACATCCCACGTGTTATTAACTTATAAAAGTAAATGTTTAACGGAAGTTGGCAAGGAAAATCCTGGTTGTTTTTGACTGACAGGCAAGGAAAATACTTTTTTTCGAAACGGAACAGGCAAGGAAAATCCTGGTGATTGCGTACAAAAGCTTGCGAAGATTTTAAGGACCAATTTAATAATAACGCGCTCATTTTTATTTTGAGAAATAACTCGCTAATTTGTTAATTTTATATATATATATATATATAATGTGCCTCTCTGGTTTATTCTTTCATATTAGTTGCTCCTTCTAACATAACATTATATATATAACGAGCCCACCTAATACGTGTATTTCAAGGAAGTGCAAATGGGCTGGGATTTCTTAGAAAATATAAATGGGCCTGATTTACGCGAAATTATTTGTTCACCCAGCCCAGCAAATGGACTGTACATTCTAGAAAACATGGGTTAAATATATGCCACATTTTTGCAGGCTTTGTCAACTTAATCAACAAATGATTCTAGCAGCTGGACCGTTGGATGTTAATCCAACAGCCGTGCTCCTTCTTCAACCTCTGTTCTTGCTCCTATATCCCGTCGGCGGCACCGCGGCTGTTCTGCCGCGCACCCGAACCAGTGAAGTTTCCCACTCCTCTCCATCTGCGACTCCACTGCCCCGTCTTCCCCATCTCCGGGTCGTTCCAGTCTGGTTGCGCTCGGCACAGTGTGGTCAACATGGTCAACAACCGAGAGTCATCGGAAGATGACTGTACGTGAGAGGCTGACAGTGGGGACGCACCACGCCCATGGACGCATGCATGCAACGGAACACAGCGTGGTCAACGTGGTCAAGGAACGACTTTCATCGGAAGTATACTGTACGTGGAGAGTCTGACAGCTGGGTCCACGTCCGCAGCAAGTAAGTGCCTCCTTATTACGCGGAAAATAATGATTTCTCCAACTGACAGCAGGGACCCACTGGACGGGCCACCGTATTTTGCGAAAAAAATGTTTGCCCCCTGACTGCTGGGACCCACCTGACGGGCCACCGTATTTCGCGAAAAAACATTCCCCCTGCTGTCAGCTCGGACCACCGGAAGTGCCTCCTTATTAAGCAGAAAAAATGAATACTCCCCCTACTAGCTGGGACCCACCTTGGTGGGAGGCTGACTTGTGGGCCCACTAAGTTGACGGGGACGGAGGACTTTGTCAACTTAGTCAATATGAACGATTCTAGCTGCAGTGACCGTACGATGTCCATCCAACGACCATCATGCTTCTTTAACCTCTGGTCTTCTTGCTCCAGCCGCCCAAAGCAGCGCCGATTGTGTCGCCTGCTCCTGCCTCCCGTGGCTGGCTGTGATGCCGCGGAGGCCTCACCGCCCCCTACTACTCCCACCGCTGGCCAGGTCATCCCTCCACTCACCCACGCTTCCACTGCCGCGTCTTCCCCGACTCCGTGTTGTCCCCTTCCTAGGCCTCACCGTCGTCCACCGCCGTGGTGCTCTCCGCGCGGCGTGGTCAACGTGGTCAAGGAACGACTTCCATTGGAAGAGTATTGTACTTGGAGAGGCTGACAGGTGGGTCCACGGCCACAACCCAGTTTTTTTTGTGATTTTTCAAGTAAGTCGCTTTGTCAGGTCTGTTGGGCTGCAAATCTTTCAAGACGAGGAGAGCTTTCATTTGGCTGGCCGAGAAAATGGCCCATCAGTAATGAGAAATGGGTTGTACATTTTTAAAACACATCAAACCGACAATTAGTTTCAAATATCTTTTTTTCATTTCAAGATTTTAAATTACATTAATTTTTATGCGTGGAGAATTTGTTGGATTTTATATTGATATACATTTATTTTTAAAATCAGTTTGAATGTGATTCGAAATTTCGGGATTAAAAACAGTTCGGACCGCACCGAAATATGCAAAATTTCGTATAATTTTTTAACCGTGGCCACAATATGGGTTGTAATGCTAACAAAAAGAATATGGGCTCCAAAAAAACCTTAAGAATTAGCAAATGGGCTGTAAATTATTAGAAATAATGGCAGATGGGTTGTAGGCTATTTTCCACAGATTTGAGGCTTTCCTAAAAAAAGGTTGACGCACAAGCAGTGACTGTTGGATGTCCATCCAACGGCCGTCATGCTTCTTCAATCTCTGCTCTTCCTGCTCCAGCCGCTCAAACAAGCGCCGGTGGGACTGCCTGCTCCCTCCTTCCCACGGCCGGCTCTGCTGCCGCGCAGGTATCACCGCCCCACCGTACACTCATCGCTGACCTAGCCATCCCTCTACTCACCCACACCTGTTGTTATTCTCCGGCGACGGCAGACGAACCAGTAAACCCTCGTACAGTCATACTCCCCTCCGCGTGGGAAACAACTACCGAGTCTTCCCTGCCTCTGTGTCATTCCCTTCCTAGGCCTCGGCGTCGTCCACCGCCCTGGTGCTCTCTGCGCGGCCTAGTCAACATGGTCAACGACCGCATGCATCTGAAGTGGACTGTACGTGGAGAGGCCGACAGCTGGGTCCACGACCGCATGCAAGGAAATGCCTCCTTATTACGCGTAAAATAATGATTCCTCCACCTGACATCAGGGACCCACCGAAAGGGCCTCTGTATTTCGCGAAAAAAAGATACCGCCGCTGAAAGCTTGGACCCACCAGCTATATCTTCGCACGCAAGGAAGTGCCTCCTTATTATGCACAAAAAAATGAGTACTCCCCCTGTTGGCTGGGACCCAGTATAGTGGCAGGCTGACTTGTGGGCCTACTAAGTTGACGGGGACGGAGGGCTTTGTCAACTTAGTCAATATGCACGATTCTAGCTCCAATGACCATATGATGTCCATCCAACGGCCGTAGTGCTTCTTCAACCTCTGGTCTTCTTGCTCCAGCCGCCCAAAGCAGCGCTGGTCGTGCCGCATGCTCCTGCCTCCCATGGCCGGCTGCGATGCGGCAGAGGCCTCACTTCGCCCCCTGACTGCTGGGACCCACCAGCTACACCTTCACATACAAGGAAGTGCGTCTGGGCAAAAAAAATGATTCGCCCCCCTGACTGCTGGGACCCAGCAGCTATATCTTGGCACGCAAGGCAGTGCCTGACAGTCGGGACCCACCTGGTCGAAGCGTACGTAGCGTTGTCATTCTGGTCGCGAACATGTACGTACATACATACTAGTCGATGTAGAGGCGCGCACGTGTCGTAGTAGAGGCACGCACGTAGCATGTACACGTACATACAGCGGCCAGTGCGCAAGAAAGAAAATACGGCCACATATGTGTACATACGGGCGGGGTCTCGAACGCCTACTCGCGCATACGTACGGCCAGGGCTCGTGTACATGGCTGGGTCAGAACGGAGAAACAACATCGTCGTCGTGTTCATGAGGAGCCAACCGGCTGGGTCGGAACGGAATGCGTCGTCGTGTTCATCGGGAGGGCTTGGACGGAACAGGCGGTGGAAACGAGGCCTGGCGTACCACGGAACGGAGGAAACGGCCTTGTGTTCAACCGGCCACGTTTGAAACGGGATCCTGTTCATCGGGAGGGGTGTGGCGTACCACAAAACGGAGGAAACGGACCTCCTACGGTCGAAACGGGGGTCATGTTGATCGAGAGGGGTGTGGCGTACCGCAAAACAGACGGAACGGACTTGTGTTGGAGCGTTACGGTCGAAATGGGGGTCATGTACATCGGGAGGGGTGTGGCATACTGCAAAACGGGACTCCACAGGATACGTTCATCTCCATCGTCGACCTCCTCCAGCCTCCACGGGCTACTGTTCATCCATCATCGACCTCCTCCAGCCTCCACCTGCGACTGTTCATCCACGGGCTCCTGTTCATCCTGCCTCTTCCGCGCGCTACTCCACCGGCTACTGTTCAACCACCCCTCTCCACGGGCTCCTGTTCAACCACCCCTCCACAGGCTACTGTTCATCCACCCCTCCATCGTCTACTGTTCATCCAGCCCTCCACGGGGTCGTCCTGTTCATCCAGCCCTCCACGGGGTCCTGTTCATCCAGCCCCAACCGGCTTGATCGATCGGGGTCCTGTTCATCCAGAGGCAACGTCACGGGTCCTGTTCATCCACTCCCACCGTTCACTGTTCATCCACCCCCCCTGCAACGCTCACTGTTCATCCAGAGAGGCAGCATCGATCAGCTTCAGTTAGCAACAGTAGCGAAGGAATCGCTCGATCGGGTTCAGTTAACATCCATCGATCGATCGCTCGGGTTCAGTAACGCGTAGCCTGCAGTGCAATCGCTCGGGTTCAGTTAGAGCCCAACGCCCTCGCTCGGGTTTAGTTAGAGCCAACGCCTCGCACACACGCGTGTACGTGTACGAGAGAAACGTGCATCGCTCGGCCCCCGACCACCCACCTTAACCGGGAACTCCCCGAAATTTTCCTCGCCCTCGCTTCTACCATAGTTTTTTCCGTCATGGACGGCCCAAAGAATGTCATGCAGCTGCGTCTCCAGCCCGCCCAGGATGAAAAGCCCATTTGTCATGATTTTTTGTCATAGAAGTAGGAGCCCACCACATCTATGATGATACCGGGTTTTGTCACAATTATCGTCATAGAAGTGTCATATGTATGACATAAATTTTTTTCGTTCGGCCCAAAATGTCACGGATGTGTCTTTTTTTTGTAGTGATGCTTGATATCCTGCAAGTGCACATGGAGGTTGTAGCACTTCCTTGATATAATTGTCGAAACCACATGGAGCGGAGAGGAAGACACTACAAACCCTTCAATTGCGCTATCACTTACTTAGTTCCGTACGCACCCAAACCGGAGTTTGTAAATATTCTACTCTAATGGTTGCTAGGGAAACAAAATTAAAAGGAGTATTACTAAACTATGAACAAGAAGGCAAAAATAGGAATTAGAAGAAACGAAGTTAGAAAGAACGATGCTTGAGTAGTAAAGCATTCTTGAGGGTTCTGAAATCAACACGACTAATATGCACTTTATATCTCCAAGCCACTCTTGATGTGCATAAGTGGATGGATCCAGATACAAAACATGTTCTACTCTCACATAGACTTCATGCAACATATGCCACCAACCGTAGTTCCCCACATCGGTTATCACTACAATTAATTAAGGGTTTCTTCATGGATGCGGTCTCACCAAAGATGCTTCGTTATTTCCCTATCAATTGCAAAAGCATGGAACTGAGGCTTTGAATGTTACCTCTAATTAACTCGACATCCTAACCTCTAAAACAAAAGTAATATGCTTCACAACAATAAGGAAATGATGCAAGAGAGGCCCCCTCTCAACATTTTGAAGGCTACTAACTCGAACATGAACAATAGATTATTGATCGCACAAAGTGTTCATCCCTATCCCCAAGAACTAGTACAACTACTCAAACATGTAGACTGGCAACATAAAAGAGATGGTCAAGTTACAAGACGACATCGAGCCGGTGAAGGGAGAAGGCTTGGTGTTGTTGGTAATAGTGGAGATGAAGGCGCCGGTGATGGTGGTGATGATCGATGATGGCGCTGACGCGGTGGTGATGGAGGGTGGCACCGGTAGAGGTGACGGTGCGGTGGAGATGGCATCGACCCAAAGGATGGTGCGTGCATGGTGGAGCTTCCTGTTCTTCCTCTTGATCTTGTCCTTCTATGGTAGTGGAGATGGAGCAGCGGAGATTGATCTTGGATGACCGTGGCTTGTGGAAGTTTAGACGGCGGCCGCTAGGGTTGGAGGGGTATTTATAATGCCTCTCCTCAAGCCTCCTCCATGGATGATGGTTGCCTTCTTTGATCCAAGGGTTCAAGGTGAGCCGAATCCTCTCCCAAACCCTTGCTTATATCCAAAGATCGCATGGGAACAAATGGGAATGAAATCGGTTAAGAATCCCATCTGGAAGGGCAACTTTCGGGCTTGTCTTGAGTTGGTACAATCGCCGTCATTGAATGAGGTGGACTCCTTCGGTATTTTGGTTGCCATTTCGTCATACGGACACATCTTTTGGCATTCCTCGGCTCGTTGGAATTGTTAGAGCCACGCCAACATTTGGTATTAGATCTTGATTGGAGAACTTTGTAAAAAAAATCATTTTTTTCACTCTCTGAAATGCCTAAGTTAGGTACAGGAAGTCCTAGACATGCCAAAACAAAGAAAACTAACAAAAACTAAATAAAACACTAATTGTGCAATGCTCACAATGAAAAGTTTTAAAACTGGTAATCATGCATAATGGACACATATTTGGTTTAGTGGGACATGATATGTGAAGAGGACATGTAACAAATGATCTCTAAAAATATGTAAAATATAGAGCCTTTAGGCTTCTCCTAGTGCTGCAGGCGACTTCCAGAGAGAAAGCTTCACGCTCTCTGGCACCGGCAGTAGTGGCACCCATGGGTGTCGCTTGCTTCATGAAGACGTCGTCGTAGGTCTCATCCCTGTCAGGGCTTAGGTGAAAATATCTTTCTGTTTGCTCGAACTCGGCAACAGCGACGCTTTGCATCGTCACCCTTTTGGGTGCGTTGTTGTGGAGCTTGGCGTCGTCAGTTGGGCCGCAGCAAGATGTTAGCCTCGTTCTAGGCTTCGTGTTATATCTTTTGATTTGCTTTGTAAGAGGGCCCCTCACCAAATTGTATCGATCGACCATGTACTCTGTTGTGTTGATTTATATATAAAGCGGGGCAAAAGCCTGTTTCGAGGAAGAAGCCTTACCCCAAGAATTCTCCCTTGGTCACCGTGCTCTCTTTAAATGCTATGTTAGAACATCTCGGAGAGATGATGTTGATGAAAAATAACAGATTTTTACATCAATGAGGCACCAAGTGACGCACACTTGGGCCGCTCGAGCAAAATGCGCGCAGCCTCCACTGCCACGCGGAACTTTCCCACCATGCGCCCGTTGCCCGTCTATTGCCACCCGACCCATGGACGCCTCCTCCGACTCCATGGCCACCAACATCGCTCCGGCGCACAGCACCATGTCCGCCTCCATGGTAATGTAAATTTTACATTATCTGTTGGAGTTGGAGGTTTTTTGTGATGTAAAATTTACACATCTGCTGGAGTTGGAGGTTTTTGGTGATGTACAAAAGCCCACTTTTTGGTTATGTAAATTTTACTCGAAGCATAATTTGCTAATGTAGTTTACATTATCTAATGGAGATGCTGACATGAGTCTAAATTATGTTTGCTGTTTGTAGCTCATAGTTTTGCCCAAACTTTCTCATCTAGTAATATTTAAACAGTAGAACAGATACTTTGTATACAGTAATATGTACAGTAATCAAGTGCCAAGTGTGACACAAACTGAAGAAGGAGGTGCTAACTGCTAAGTTGGCCACTTTCGCTTCCATTCTGAATGTAAAGGATTCAACAACAAGTGAAAACATCAGTGTTAAGTTGGACACCGGAACCATTCCACTTGTTACGAAAGTCCACTCACGAGATTTTCCTACAAATTTTCCAAAGAGCATACTAGCACGGTTCTCCTGAGAGCACACTACACGCACTGCTCATGGGAAAAATACTAAAACAGAGTAGCTACAGAAGCGCACGCCAAAGTGGCCTCATCTTTGCTCAATCCATGCCATGACAATAGCGCTGATGGAGCTCGATATCCGTCATCTTGCCTATGACACCGCAGCCCTTCTTGCTGCACTTTCCAAATCGAACTCCCTTGGCCTTGTGAAACCTCTTGACGTGGCGCTGAAACTGAAAGGAAAATTGATGATATTCAGATCAACATGGCGATCAACCATAGAATTTGAAAATTGAGAGAACATATATAGCTACCTCATCATCGTTGCCGATTTCCGGGTGCCTTTTGACACTGGGGTCAAGTACTAAACGAGATTCGAACCACGACCAATAGCATGTTAGGCTATGGACTAACTTTCACGCTAGATATGTAATTGCGTTAATTTAGGACTACCTGTTCTTTTATCTATCTGTTTAATTAAAATTATTTGAATTTTAAACAAAAACCTCATTGATTTGTACAAAACAGAATTCGAAATTTCGACCATTTCGAGGGTGAGCGAAATTTTTGCCACTTCGAAATCCTTCTAAATGACATCCCTTCTCTTAGCATGGTGATAGGCAGTTGTTCTTCTTCCTAAGACAACAACTAATGGTGATGATCCTTATATGTGTTTTTCAAGCAGAGAAACAGAGAAGCTTCTAAGACAACAACTATCCTTTCAAGCAGAGAAGCAGAGAAGCAGAGAAGCTGCATGGAACAGGGGAGGGGATCGATTGTAGGTACCTGGTCGGTAGCAGCAGAACGCCGTGCAGTGGAAGCCTCGGCCTTGTCCTCCTTCCTCCGCTTGGCCTCCTCCATGGCCTCCTCCCTCGTCTCGAAGGCCTCTTGCGTCCTCCTCCTGGCGTCCTCCTTCCTTTGCCTCTCCACCTCCTGGGCCGCGAGCTGCTTCTTCCTCATCGCTTCCTCCTTCCTCTTCTGCCTGGCGAGCGCCTCCTTGGCCTGCTGCTTCTCCTCTTCTTCCCTAATCTTGTCCTCCTCCTCCTTCCTCTTCTGCCTGGCGAGCGCCTCCTTGGCCTGCTTCTCGTCTTCTTCCCTGATCTTGTCCTCGTCCTCCTCCTCCTCTTCCTCCGCCTCCTCCTCCTCCGCCTCCTCCGCCTCCTCCTCGTCCTCGAGCGCATCCTCCTCATCCTCGGGCGCATCCTCCTCCTGCACTTTGTCTTCCTCCGCCTCCGCCTTCTTCTTCTTGTTCTTCTTCCTGCCCCTCTTCTTGTTCTTCTTCCGACCGTTCTTCTTGTCTGAGTTCTTGGACTTCTTGTTTGTGGTGGTCGCCACACCAGAAACTCGCCACACCCGCATCACAAAGCACCGGAGGGACATCCCCATGGAATTGGCTACCGCGCGCAAGAACTCCAGCCAGGTGCCTCGCGACGGTGGAGGGCGTGGCACCCGCACCCGCACCGGTGGCGGTGGCTCCTCGCCAACCTGCTCCATCGGAGAGGGGGAGGAGGAGGAGGAGCGGGAGGTGGTGGGTGATTTTTGGTGGAGGAGGAGGTGGTGGGTGGTTTCCGGCGCGGCGTTTGGACGGAGGAGGGGGCGGTGGTTTCTGGTTTCCGGCGGAGGATGGATGGGGGAGGGGGCGGTGATTTCTGGTTTCCGGTGGAGGATTGGATGGGGGAGGGTGCCGGGGTGTTGGGACGGGGGAGGAAGGCTTGGGCGGGAATATAACGGTTCAAGTTGGCGACGAGGTCGAGCGGGCCTATTGGGCCGGAGCCGAGTTTTAGCCCAAATCAACGCTTGCCTTTTCTTTTTCTCTATTATTATCTAAATCGGGTCGCCTCTCCGAGCTCCGGCGGCCGGCCGGCGAACGTGGCCGCTCCCAGACGTCGGCTGCTAGTACTAGGCAACCGACCGACACGTTTCCGACTGAACCGAATCGAACCAAACCGACCGAGCCGTAACTTTTACTAGGTTGCTCCAGTCAGTCCCAAACCAGACCCACCCACCTTCCGCTGCCGGCGACCAGCTGCAGTGGAGCAGCTCATCTGCGCCTCCCTCCCATCTCCTTCCACCAACCATCCCTCTCCGCGCGCCTTCCCGGCCGTCGAGGATGCCGCGCGCTGGCGCGAGGTCCAGCCCGCCGGACTCTCCACTGGCTCATCGTCATCGCAGCGGAGCCGGGGCTCGCAACCACCAGGTTTCCGGCGCGTATCCTCAAGCGCGCTGGCTCATCTCTGTCTCCTCGCTGCTATGCCAGCGACGTCCACGACCTCCTCTCCTCCCCGCACCTCCAGCTCCAATGGCAGCATGCCCGTCATCTGCTCGATGAAATGTCTGTGCCCAGTCTACTCGAGGGTACGTACTTTCTCTGATCCCATCTTCTCCATTCCTCAATTGACAATCATGTAGATGGTTTATTATCATTTTCCAGTATCTACACGTACCGCACTGCTTTACAATTGCTTTGCATATGTTATCTGAACATTGGCTAGTTCTCAGCAGATTCTACTAGAATAATTATCGGAACATTGGGTTATCTGAACATATGATGGACCATCTAGCACTAGCAGTACATTTCACTCTGTGGTCTTTCAGAGCTCTTTGATTATGAAATGTGAAACTTTATGTGCAGCTATGGAAACTAGGTTGATTGATTTAGCATGTATGCATCCACCAGAAACAGAATAATGGATGCTTTTGGTCTCACTAGTCCCACCGTCACGAGGGATATAATTCCAGATGAGATTAGCAATTACAGTAGTGAGTATAAGGGGGAAATGTACCTTCTTCAGACTTTTTGTGGTGGTCTACTGCATGTTTGCAGGAAGTGGAACTCGTAGATGATATTTACCTAAAACTGAGAAAATCTTGTTACACCGAGTTGATATAGCAGCAGAAGGGTTTGTCAAAAAAAAATGGCTTGCATGATCATGTGTTGTTTCTTGGGGGTAACCGGTCATAAACACGTGATGCCTTGGTGCCAAAGAATATCCGCAACTGAAGTCGAATTGTGTCTATTTCACAGATAATGAGTAATGTAATTAGTTGTAGAAGTGTTATGACCGGCATATTAGGGGCTTAGCCCAGTGGGTTGTGGCCCAAGTTCTCTTATCGTTATTAGAGGTTTAGCCCAATTATCTTATCCTTATTAGGGTTGTTTGCTTAGGAGTCAAGTAAACCCCTCTATATAAGGAGAGGAGATGTATCAATCTAGTCAAGCAAGAAGCAATCATTATTTGCTCGGCTTCCCGAAGGGAGCCGGGAGACCTAACCCTAGCCGCCTCTTGCGCCGCCGCCGCCTCTTCTCCAGCGCACCACGGCGCCCCGCCGCCGGCAGCCGCGCTCACACCTCGGCCAACCATCCTCCTTCCCGTACAACCTACGCCCTAGAACCGGTAGGGCCCTAGCTCCTACCAATTTGGTATCAGGTAGCTTGGGTCCGATCATGTCTGCTCCACCACCCACCCTGCCACTGCCCACCGCGCTGCTGCCCACCACCGCCGCCCTCTCCACAGCGCCGCTCTCCACTGCGCCGCTAGCGCTTCCCATTGCGCCGATCGACTCCACCGCGGGGGCCTCCACTGGCTAGTCGCCGCCCCTCCCCGCGCTGCATGCCGTCGTCTACTCCCCAGCGGAGATCACCGGAGTCCTTCATGGCCTCGTCACCGCCATCCAGGGCATCCACCTCTACCTGGCCGGGCCTTATGGACAGCCGTCGCCCTTACCACCGGTCGCCGCGACCGGGCCAGCCGCCCTGCCCTGCTACGCGGCCACCACGGCGCCGATCGGGCCTCTACACCACCACTGGCCCGGTCAGCCGCCGCTCGCCGTCGCCCCCCACTGGCTGCAGTGGCCGGCCCCGGCGATCGCCGCGCCCCCGACGCACCCCGGGTCCGGGCAGTCGCAACCCCAGCTGTCGGCCCCACCAACGCCCGCTGCCGCGCCTCAATGGCCACAGTGGCCGGCCCCGGCCCTCGCTGCGCCGTCCACGCCACCCGGGTCCGTGCTACCGCAGCCGCCCAGCACGGGGGCCGGGTCACCCACGCAAGGAGGCGTCCCGATCCAGCAAGTGCGCTTCCCGTCGTTGCCGTCCCCAATACCGGCCTGGTTGACCGGATCATCACCGCCACCCGTCTACACGTCGGCTGGAGAACCGCCAGCGTCCACTCTACAGTTCGGTGATCCCTCCGGCTCGCCGGGGCACTTCTCGGGCCGCGGCCATGCTGACCGGGTGCCCCAATCCTCGCTGCTTCGCACCTCCGAGCCAGTTGGCCAGGGCGCTCCGACTCAGACACCGCCGCGGTTTGCCAAACTGGACTTCGCCACTTATGACGGCACGGAGGACCCCCTCAACTGGCTCAACCAGTGCGAGCAGTTCTTTCGCGGGCAGCGCACCCTCGCTTCGGAGCGTACCTGGCTCGCCTCTTACCACCTCCGCGACGCGGCACAGACCTGGTACTACGCCCTCAAGCAGGACGAGGGCAGCATGCCCCCTTGGGAGCGCTTCCGCGAGCTCTGCCTCCTTCGTTTTGGGCCACCGATCCGCGGGAGCCGCCTGGCAGAGTTAGGCCGCCTTCCCTTCACCTCCACGGTTCAGGACTTAGCCAACCGTTTCCAGGCCCTGGCATGCCACGCGTCGGGCGTGATGGCGCATCAGCGGGCCGACCTCTTCGTCGGTGGACTTTCGGATCACATCCGCGTGGACGTGGAGCTTTGGGGACCCGAGGATCTCCAGACGGCCATGTACTACGCCCGCGCGTTCGAGCGCCGCGCGGTGGCCATCCAGCAGGCATCACCGTCCCGGGCCGCTGGGCCACTACCCTGGTCGGAGGTTCCCGCGCAGGGTCAGCCTACTCAGGCTTCCGCGGCACCCCTCGCCACGACCGCGGCGCACCCGTTCCGCCGGCTTACCTCGGCCGAGCTACTCGAGCGTCGCCGCCAAGGGTTGTGCTTCAACTGCGACAAGCCCTACACGCCCGGCCACATCTGCCCGCGACTCTTCTACCTGGAGGCTGCAAACTACATTGAGGAGGACGCCGTCGCCGCCGACCTGGCCGCCCTAGCTGTTGCGAAGGTGTTTGACGTTGGTTGATCACCTCGAGGAGTTCAGCAAGCGCTTCCCCACCTTACAGCTCGAGGACGGGCTGTTTGTGCAGGCGGGGAGAAGTGTTATGACCGACATATTAGGGGCTTAGCCCAGTGGGTTGTGGCCCAAGTTATCTTATCGTTATTAGGGGCTTAGCCCAATTATCTTATCGTTGTTAGGGTCGTTTGCTTAGGAGTCAAGTAAACACCTCTATATAAGGAGAGGAGATGTATCAATCTAATCAAGCAAGAAGCAATCATTATCTTCTCGGCTTCCCGAAGGGAGCCGGGAGACCTAACCCTAGCCGCCTCTTGCGCCGCCGCCGCCTCTTCTCCAGCGCCACGGCGCCCCGCCGCCGGCAGCCGCGCTCACACCTCCGCCAACCCTCCTCCTTCCCGTACAACCTACGCCCTAGACCCGGTAGGCCCTAGCTCCTACCAAGAAGACTAATACCCGGAATATAGGTGTTTTCAACTTGGGAAATGACGGTTGTATCTCCGCTTGGGTACAGCTGGCTGAGCCCCATATGGATATCACCCACTCTTACAGTTTTGAGCATACTAGTTGTCCATGTATAGGAAATACGATAAGAGGACTATGCCTTATAACTTTGCAAAAATGTGTCATGCAATGGATAGACAGGAATACTTTTTTTCTGAAATGATAGACAGGAATACTTGCCATGCTTGGTTTGAAGAACCACACTGTGGATTGATAATACCACAGGTGGACAGGCTGCTAGCTATCTATGTTCTTTATTCTAGCATGATACATTGGCCTCCATATAGTGCTATGCCATGTCAGCTAGGTGATGTCGAACTGCTGCTTCTGGAATCTGAAAGTACACCGCTATGCATGTTGCAGGCAATTAACTCTTCTACAACAGAAACTATCTGGAAGCAGCAGCTCACTATACGGAAGCCCTGAAAAGAATCCAAATGAACCCGCAGTAAGGATTTCGGTTTACAACGATTATGCCTTATATAACATCTGAAGGCAATTTCCATGAGCTGTTTAATCTGTCACGTCACTTTTATGAGCTGTCATACTTTATCTAATACATTGGTTAAATTTGTTTCTCCGTTCAAGTTAGATGGATCTCTGATACTAAAAATTATGTCACATAAATACATAATAACATATATCATCTATGATTTGTCTTATTTGTTTTACATCGTTAGCTGCCAGACATGCTCCAGGCGCACCGTTATATCTTGGCACCCTGATTACTGTAATATTTTACTATATGATTGTAATGCTACTTTTATGATTGGCCATCCAGGTTTTTAGAAACACAGTTCAAGGTGACATCTTTCTTGGAGCTCTGCCTGAAGGTCTGGATAATGCGGGAAAATGCATTGAGCTGGATCCTACTTATCTGGTGGGTTATACATGTTGAAGGTTCAAGCCCTGATGCAGAATTATGAAAGTGCTATGGCAACATACATAGAGGGTTTGAAGTGTGATCCAAACAGTACCATTGTAATTGATGGCTTTAAGAGGTAGCATCCCAGTCTTCTGTTTGCCTTCTTGACGTTATAATGAACTAACATTTGTTTTCATTGGGCTAGATGTGTGACATGCATTGAGAGGTCTAAAGGCGGTGACGTTGGAAGGATTTAGAAGACATTTTGGTTAGTCTAGTTTATTTCTATGCGACAAAGCTTCCATCATTATTTGTTTCTGTTTAATTTTTCCACACGCATTTCTTGCATGTGTGATTTACTGTGACTCTGGTAATCCTTGTGCAGCAGGGAACAAATAAACTGTACCTTGACTGGCAAGGTGCCTACATATGGTTAAGTACCACATAGAAATCTTAAAACAGTATGTATGGTGTACATGAAGCACATTGATGTTAATTGAAATGATATTAATCAAGCCATCTATCACAGATAAATATGAATGAAAGGGTGTGATTTGTGCAGGCCAGGACATCAGAGGCAAAACAGGTTGAACGACAGAAGGAAACTGAGGAACATCTTTCCAAAATACAACAAGAGTTGCAACAAGTTAAAGCAACAGAAAATGTGGTCGCTGATGAGAGCATAATGAGCATGTTCAACATGAGTTCTTGGAGTCCAGAAGGTCATAGTGAGGAACTTCAGAAAGCCAATGAGCATAGTTTGAATCTTCAACATCAACTCTCGGAATCCAAAGAGCGGTATTAGCTTCAGTCCAAGCATGACGACTTGCTAAGGGAACGAAATACTGCACTCAAAGAGGTAGAAATGTTATGCCGGAGAAGAGGTCCGGCGATGCCCTGCCAGTTTTTATTATCTGAACTGGAGTGTGCAACATAAAATTTCAGTACTTCAATGAAGTTCAGAGAATGCAGGTTTGCGTCTGTGTACCGAGGTGTCCTCCAGAACATGAAAGTTGCAATAAATGTCCCGGTCTCTAGTTAAATCATGAATCGGTCTCAAGGGCATGAACCTGGTAAATTTGTCTCCTATTTCCCCTCCGACATAATCGCCACGCCGGGATACTTTACCGAGGATCTACCAAAATCATCTCCTACAGAGAAAAGGGATAGACTACTAATGAACTGGAAAATGCGGATCCCTAAAAAAAACTAGAAAATGCGGATCTAGAGTTTCTTAGCTAGTAACTATAGTTAAGGAACACAATCCAGCAAGGTAGATCTAAAAAACGACATCTCACCAATGAACTAACGAAAGCGAAAAAGCAAGATAATCATTTTTTTTCACTCTACATATATCAACCTCCTTTTACCACTTGTCAAGTGTGGAGTGCAGAGGAGTAGCCCCTCGCGCGTGACGTTGCACCCCTTGTCGTGCTGCAAAGCCAGCAGTGGTAAGTGGTAACCTGTGTGGGGTAGTCCTTAACTTGTGATTTCAAAAAATCTCTCTCATAAAGTAAGAAATACTAGTAAATCAAGCGCATGGATCCATAATGCGGCTTTCGCCTAGGTTGGGCATCTTTTCCGTGGTAACACCTTCGGCAAGGACACACACTCTCTGTGGCCCACTTGGGGACATCCTCTACAAACGCTTTAAGCATCATATTGCTGGTAAAGCCCACAGGGTGCATGCTTGGGTCGGTGTCCTAGTTCGCCTATTCACCCCCGCTTGCATTGGTCCGTTCGCTCCCCCATCTTGCTCGCTTGCTACTTTTTGTTGTTGCTACTTGTCTGCCCTTTCAAAAAAAATGGTATGTTTTTCTGTTAATTTTGGAAAATATGGTGCAACAAAAATATATTCATGAGTCCGGTTTTTTTGTGAATTTTAAAAGAAACTGACAAATCCAGAAAAATATCACGAATTCAATAAATGTTCATGAATTGAAAAACTATTCATTCTTGAATCCAAAAACTGTTCCCTAATTCAAAAATATGGTCATAGTCTCAAAGATTTGATAAAATGTTCCCTAATTCTTGAATCTGAAAAATTCACATATATCAAAACTATTCACGAAATACGAAAAATATTTGTGAACTCGATTTTTCACAAATGTAAAAATGTTTACGAATTTAATTAATTGTAACAAAGTTCATAAAAATCGAAAAATATTCATGAATTGGGAAAAATATTTAGTTATTTAAAAAAATGTTGGGTAACTTAGAGAAAACGAAATTTTAGAAAAATTTCACATTTTTTGAAATATCTTGGTAAATTTAAAAATAGATATATAAAATTCAAAAGAGCCTATGTGTTGCAAAATAGAAATATTGAAAAAATGAATTATAAAAATAGTAAAAAACAAGAAGAAGAAACAAATGGGCCAGCCCAGCACGTTTTTTATTTTACTTTTTACTTTTTTATTACTATTATTTGTATTTCAAAGGATACTCAAAAAAATTGTATTTCAAATATGAAAAAAATACAAATGTTCACCACAAGTTCCTAAGGTGTTAATGCAGCCTTTAAAAAAAATGATGACAATCCAAATAATTCCTGACAATTAAAAATGTTGTTGCTTTCCAAAACGATGTAGGTTAAATTTTAAAAAATGATTGTAGAATGTAATAAAATATTTTGTAAAATAAAATAAATGACTCCGAGCATTCAAATATATGTATGTGCCAATTGAAGAAAATGTCCACTTATTTAAAAATATATGTACATTACAGTTTTAGAAAATGCTTATGCAAGTATAAATAAAAATCTTTCATACGAATAAACACATGTATGAAATTTTAGAAGAAAATATTCCTATATTTCAAAAAAAATCTTCATGATATTTGAAAAAATGTTTATATACTAGTCTTGCCTTTTTGGACTGTTTTGGCCATGTTAGGACTGGTTTGAAGTTTTTGACCTATAAAATACTAAAGACCCAAATGGCCGAAAAGGCTCACCAGGGAAAAAAATCAACAGGGCGAAAGCCGCATTATGTCTATTTCAAAACTAGTTGGATCCATCTTCAAAACTAGTTATAAGAAAACTCTACGGGAAAGCAGAAAAGCATGGCAAATACCTAACCTAGGGGGTCCCCATTTCTCTCTAGAAAAGGGAGGCAATTCCCCATGAGTTCCCCTGACATACTTCAATCTACTACTAAGGGACGTCCTTCCCGTCTCACTGTTCGCTATCCATCTGACGAGAGAGCATGTGGAAACTAGAAATATAGCTCATGGTCGGCCCACAAGAACGATCCAACCCATCTAATGGACGGAAGAGCGAAAACTGTGCCAGACAAGGGAAAAGGGCTAGAGATCAGGGAAACATTGCTAGACTGAGGGGAAAAGGGCGTGTTCCACGAAGGAATAGGTCGTCGAAGGGATGAGCTGCTCTGCTCTTCAATAACCTGTGAGTACATCTTATTATCATGTCTCTATCTTGTTGATTAATCCTCCCTATCAAATTGCTTCAAAATTTATCAAACTTCCATCATCAGATAGCTTTGAAATTGATCCATCTTCTTATCAGATTGTTGTGAACTGGATCAAGCTTTCCCTTTTGTCATGAAAAATGATGTAGTTGAATTATCAGTCTGAGATGGAAGAATAGGTAAGCACAGTAGCCCATGATTCCAATACATAAGTGATACAACACCCAATTTGTTATTTCTTATGAGAGATCAGATAGATTTAAGTTGCTCAAGTACTGCACCTTCCTTGATTATTCCATTTCGCATGAGTCTCACAGTTTTTCTGCAGGAGTTTACATGAACTGTTTTTCATCCCCAAGATCAACAATTCACTCTTTGTCTCTTTCACATTGGTTCTAATATTTGCTCTGCACTTTACATGTCTCTTGTTCATGCTTTTTTTCTGCATTGTAGAGCTATACTTCCTGGTTTAGTATCTCTTGTTGGCATCGAATTTAGAAACTCGGATGAGGCTTGGGCATTTTGGCCTACCTATAGCGGACATAAAGGTTTTGAGGTCAGAAAAAGGTACACAAACAGAAGGCCAACCGGTGGAATGGTTACATCATGTGGATTAGTTTGTAAAAATGAGGGACAACAATCGCAAGACAAAAGGGATCAATTAACAAAGTGCCCTAGAGTTGAAACTAGAACCGAATGTCAAGTGAACATGAATCCAAAAACAGATAGAAAGAAGGGAAATCTAAAAGTGCCTGAGTTGTCTTTGGCAATCATCTAGAGACCTTAAACTTAATGGTGTCACAAAGGAAATTGCAGATGTACAATCTTTTGAAATCCACACGGCTAATACCACTGGAATTGGGCCAAAACCTGCGCATGAGTTGGCTAGTCGCCAATTTGGCAGACAACTCAATCTTAACTACACCCTTCGTGATCAAAAGAATTATCCGCGGGCGAAGCGCTAATGAGAGATGGCATATGAAGAAGCAGGTAGCATGCTTAAGTATTGATGAGTGTTATTTTACGCTCATCAAACCTGAGTTTAATCCGCATATTTTATAAAAACCGAAATATCCGCTCAGATATTGCTTTAATCACTAATGAATGCAAAGGATTGCAAATATCCTATCTTTATTTTTTTTCACATGAAATGGGCTATTTATGGATGTAACCAAGCCAATACATGTAAAAGGGTAAATAGGAGATAGAGGAGTTCAAGTGGGAGGTGCATAGGAAGAGACATAGCAAAAGACAACATTCCATACGACTACACACGCTCGTATGCGTGGTCGTATGGCCTACCAAGGGATGCTACCTAGCTGATGGTGTCTATCCTCAATGGACAACTCTTTTGAAGACAACATCCAATATGGTAGGAGAGAATAGACAGAGAATTTCCCAAGCACAAGAAAGTCCTAGGAAGGATCTGGAGTGTGCTTCAATCTCGATGGTGCATCGTTCGGTATCTTGCAGGAATTGAAGCGCCAAGAAGTTGTGGGAGGGTGATGATTTCTTGTGTGATCATGCACAACATGATCGTAGAGGATGAGCGTGAGGATGAAATCTTAGACCAGGGGTTTCATTTTCATGATGAAAATGATGTGCCTAAACATGAAGGAGTGGCAATGTTTGGACAGTTCATCCAAGTTCATCATGAAATGTGTGATTGAGCAACTCATATTCACCTCCAACATGATTTGGTTGAGCATATGTGAGCTCACATTGGCAACCAATAGATGTATCGACTCTTTTTCTTTTCAATATATTTGTGACAATTTAAATTTCATTTGGTTTGTAAACTACCAAATTTTTATTTGGTTGTAAACTATGAGATTTTTATTTGGTTGTGAATTATGTGATTTAAACTTTGGGCAATGTTTAGATATATATGCAAAAATATGGCAGCATACCGACGGTTCGGACGAAAATGCGTCGGCTCATTGGACGCACTGACCAGTAAAATGCGGACGAGGCCAGACGCCGCCCAAAACACTGACCCAAAGGGACAAATTCCGCGTCTGTTTGCATCGGCGCATTCGAGTTGCCATAAGGCCACATGGAACCGTCAAGGATCTCTAGCTACCGATGGGTAAGAGGCTCGACACGACGAACATCTCCTGGAGCATGTCCAGGCTGTCGTCCCCGCCTAGGAGCGTGCAGCCCCAAGGTCGTACGACCCGGGCCCTGGCGGCTCCTCGTCCACGACCTTCTTGGTGGCACAATGTTATCGATAGGACTCCGTCCACCCAGGATGGTGAGAGCAGAGAGGATGGGTGCCACCGCGAGGATGGGGAGTGGGAAGGGGCACCGCCGGGAGGGATAGGAGAAGAGGAGGGGCGGCACCGGGTCGGGATGGGGAAATGCGAGGAGCGCGTCATGGAGAAGAGTAGCAGGGGATGAGGATTGCGGGGGAGAGGAAAGGAAGACTCAGCTTCGCATAGGGGCGTAGCAAAATGGCGAATCAGGTCAAAACAGAGAACCGGCTGCAAAACCAGTGCTAGACCAACAACAAAAACTAATCACATGTCAGTAAATAAAGGAGTTACTGCCAGAACTGGCAATTCACCCCAAGCATGCTAGCTAAGTCATTTTAATTCTTTTTAGCTAGTTGGACATGAGACGAGACTCTCTATAAGAATTGTAGTTTTGTTACAGAAAAAGCAAAATGATAAGAAATGAAGTTGTGTTAAAAAGTAAAACGACAGAAAAGACCAAAGCTACAGTGGAAACACTGCTGATCTGAGAAAAAAAAACAAAGTTCCAGCAACACAAAGACACTCACCCACGGCCTGCAAACGCCAAAGTCAAATCCATAAGAAGCCCATCTAGCGGCGACTAGAACACACGACAACCATGCTAGGGGCAAGGGAAAATCCTATTCGCCGCTTGCTGCGGCGAAGTGTCGGGGATTCGCATAGTACAAGCATGCTTGCGATAGGAAATGGCCCGGCCCAGTTCGAACTTTACACAGTGCGCCCAACTCTGAACCCAGTTTTTCGTGTGTATTATGTTTTTCCCGTTTCCTTTTTCCTTTCTTCTTCTTCTTTTTCTATTTCTCTTTTCCTTTTTCCTTTGTTTTCTAGTTTTCTTTTTTGTTTTTTCTTCTTCTTTTCATTTTTAGTTATTTCTGTTTCTTTTTTCTTTTAGCTTTTTTTGATTTTTCTGTTTGTTTTCTTTCTTTTTTCCTTCTCTTTTCTTCTCTTTTTATCAAAAGAATTTCAAAATATTCAAATTTTGTTCGTGTTTCCAGAAAATGTTCAGTTTTTTAAAAAATGTTCCCGTTATAAAAAAAGTTGAAAATTTTTGAAATGCAGAAAATTTACCGGATTTCATTAATTTGTTCCTGTTTTCATAAAATGTTCGCTCTTCCAAATTTGTTCGGGAGTTTTCAAAAACTTTCTCCATTTCAAATTTTTTTCTCAAGATTAAAAAAATGTTCGTGCTTTAACAAAATTGTTCGGTCTTCCAAATTTGTTTGGGATTTTTCAAAATTGTTCTCCGTTTCAAAATTAGTTCTCAAGATTAAAAAATGTCTGTGCTTTAAAATTTGGATGAGCTCCCAAATTTGTTCTCAAGATTCAAAAAATGTTCATGCTTCCAAATTTGTTCCCCGTTTCAAAATTTCTTCTCAAGATTCAAAAAATATTCATGCTTTAAAAAATTGTTCACAAATTCCAAAAAATGTTTGGGGAATTCAAAAATTGTTCATGTTTTCAAAAATGTTTGCGGTTTCAACATTTTATTTGAAATTTCAACAAATGTCATGTTTTAAATTTTGTTCGCATTTTAAGAAATGCTCTGTTTAGACATTTTTTTCTGAACTGAAAAAATGTTCTTGTTCCCCATTTTTGTTCAAAAATTTAAAACTGCTCGTGGTCTCAGAAAATATTCGAAAAATTCAAAAAATGCTTGTGTTTTCCATAATCTGTTCGTATTTTTTGAAAAATTGTTCGCATTTTAGAGAACTGTTCAGGATCTGCAAAATTTGTTCATGTTTATTTTTTGAATCGAAATTACAAAAATCTTTACTGCATCAAAAAAATCTTGGAACATATAAAAATTGTGATATTTTAAAATTGCTCACAAGTACAAGAAATGTATCCGAGATGTTTTCCAAATCACAACACTAATGTGTGCTCTTATACGTTGTTGCCACTATTTTATTCATGTAACTCTGTGTGGTGTAGTGGTTAATGCCTCCCTCTCAATTTCCCTCATTGTTCGAGGTCGTGGGATCGAAACTTGTATGACGCTCTGCTGATTTTTTCTGTCGCGCGACTGCAAACGTGTTAGGCCGGCCCAGTCGCGCTTCGCGCCTGTGCGTCGAGGTACTGTATGACGCAAAATGCGTCCTATAGGAGCTCTCGGGGGGAAGCTCCTAATTGGCGCTTCAGGCACCAATTAGGTAAGCTGGCGCTCACAGCCGCGAGCTTGTGGGCCGGTCCATGTGGCGACCATTCGATTCGCCCTGCCTGGTTGCTCGCTCACTGTTTGACCAGTCGCAGTTGAGAAGTACCGTTGAATTTGAAAAAGAAAAACGAAAAAAGTCACGAAAAGGGAAAAAAATTGAGATTTCTAAAGTGTTCACAGATTTTGAAAAAGTTGATCCAAAATTTTAAAAAGTTCACTGAATTTGAAAAAAATCATCAATTTTGAAAAAAAATTCATCGAATTTGAAAAAAATGCCAATAAATAAATACATAAATAAATCAAGTTTGTTGTGCAGAAAAAAAGAAACATGTGAAATAACCCACTTCAACACGATTGAAATGAATCGATTGTTCCCGCCATCACATGGAAGTTAAAAAACGAAAAAGGAAAAGAATTGATCACTAGCATGGAATTCAATAATAAATAAAAGAATCTCCACTAAAAAATGGAGCCTAATATCTGGAGCACATGAGTTGAAGGGCTGCCCTCCAAAGAACATTCAACGATTCGTGAAGACGCAGTTGGTTTGCTCTTTGTTCGCTCTAGCAAGACTCCTGGTTGGCCTAGAGAGCCATTTAATTATTATTTAACAAAAAATCCATAAATAAAAGACTCTAGTTGCCATGATCTAAAATATGAAAAAAAATTCTATTCTACTTTTTAGAAACTGCAACTCTCTAATTTTATAATTGCAATGAGTATGATACAAAAAGGTCGGATGATGTACAAAAAAAATTGCCATGCTAAACTTTAAAACTATCATTCTCTAGATAAAAAGGGCATGAATAAAAAAAATATGCACCGATTTATATTTACAAATGTCATGCTATGAAGAAAATAATAATAATTGTCATGCTACTTTATAAAACTGCCATCCAGATAAAAATGCTTTATCTCAATAAGCCCCGCAAATAAACTACCATGCCATTAAAATTAGAAAATGCCATCCTCTCAACATTAAAAATGCCACCCTCTCAATTATAAAAATGTCATCCTATTATTAATAAAAATTGCATGCACTAGTAATAAAACTACCATGCCCATAAACATGAAAATGTCATCCTCTCATAATAACAATGCCATCCTGTGAATAAAAAATTGCTATCCTTTAAAAATAAGAATG
This sequence comes from Triticum aestivum, assembly GCF_018294505.1. NCBI lineage: Eukaryota > Viridiplantae > Streptophyta > Magnoliopsida > Poales > Poaceae > Triticum > Triticum aestivum. The sequence goes on along the minus strand of NC_057813.1, from coordinate 22,741,956 downwards.
CTAAGCTATAAATAATAAAACTACCATATGAGCAAGTGAAAAAAATCATTATTTTTGGACAGATTAAGCAACAAATTAAGACCGAACAATTACATATAGCAGTTCAAACACAAAAGATTCACAAAGGCTCTAATATTTATTTAGAGACAATGGGCTAAAGAAAATAAGGAAAAAACATAGTAGTGAAGAGTTATTGGGCCTATAGGCCCAATAAGAGTTGTCGGCCCCCTAGCTTGTTGGACAAGCTTGGGGGGCAATTGGGGTTGAAGGTAGGGCTGGACCAAAAGCTCGTAGCTCGCCAGCTTAAGGAGCACTTGATAGTTTGGCTCGTTAAGCTCGTAGCTCGCTTCTTAATGAACAGGGCCAATCATTGATTTCAGCTCGTTAAGCTTAACGAGCTAACGAGTTTCACGAGTAGCTCGTTAAGCTCATTAGTAACAACACAACACATATTTTCATCTTATGCGACAAATTTTCTGTAGCATCTCAGCCCATCTATTCAATCTAATCGACACATGAGGCAACAAACTAGTCCATTTCTTTTAGTAGTCACCATATTTCATCTTGAAAACCACACCTACACATTCATCCTATATATTGCAACACATTATAATCTGTTAATGAGCGGTCGCCAGCGCTCACGAGCTTAACGAGCTTCAAACGAACCGAGCCGAGCAGGGTTTTCTACTCGTTAATCGTAACGAGATTAACTAGCCGAGCCTTAACGAGCACGAGCTTAATGAGCTGAGCTACTCGTTAATCCACCTCTAGTTGAAGGAGAAGGACTCCACCTACCCCTAGGGCCGGCGCAAGGAGGAGAGTACTCCTCTCCTTGGTGGTTCCCCCTCCCCTCTTGCTACACTATATATACTAGAGGATTTTGCCCAAAAGCAACACACAAGTTCTATTGTTTAGAGCCTCCTCTAGTTCTCTTGTCCTAGTTCTAATTTAGACTTGATCTATATTAGAGTTAGTTCTAGTTCTTTCTAATCCTCATAATACTGAAGCCCCGTGAGGTTCTCTTCTCCATCCTACAATTCTCCAGTGATGCCAAGCTCTAGACGGCGAAGCACCGTCGGTTCGTGAAGCCCGAACATGTGCAATCCATAGAGAGGTCATCCTTTCAGTCTTTGGTTCAAGGATCGTTCATGAATAGTTTGAGGGACTTCATTAATGATCTACACCAACTCTTCGTCCACTGCAACTCTAAGTTGGTAACGATCAGATCTAAACCTCTAATGCATCTTCATAGGGATCTGGTATCTTGAGCATAGGCAGTTTTGTTGTTTTCTACTATGTTTCCCAACACGTGAAGCAACTCACCAACGCTCGCATCGATTCTGCAAGAGGGGGTGTTTCTCCAAATCTGGCTAGGGCCGTCGGTGCTGCAGGTGGGGAACATATGCTCCTAGCCTAGATTGGCTAGGGCTGCCTATTCTGCGGGTGGGGTGCCAGTGCTGGAACCTGGAAGGCTTGTGTCACCACGGCGTCGTTGTAAGAGGCAAACTTTCAGATGTTGCAAGTCTGCTCGCCCGATGCAGGTTAGTGCTTCGTCACCCACTGATGACCCACAAGTATAGGGGATCTATCGTAGTCCTTTTGATAAGTAAGAGTGTCGAACCCAACGAGGAGCAGAAGGAAATGACAAGCGGTTTTCAGTAAGGTATTCTCTACAAGCACTAAAATTATCGGTAATAGATAGTTTTGTGATAAGGTAATTCATAACGGGTAACAAGTAACAAGAGTAACTAAGGTGCAGGAAGGTGGCCCAATCCTTTTTGTAGCAAAGTACAAGCCTGGACAAACTCTTATATGAAGCAAAGTGCTCGCGAGGACACATGGGAATTTATGTCAAGCTAGTTTTCATCATGCTCATACGATTCGTGTTCGTTACTTTGATAATTTGATATGTGGGTGGACCGGTGCCTAGGTGCTGTCCTTCCTTGGACAAGCCTCCCGCTTATGATTTGTAGCGACCAGACCTCAAACAGTAGCCTCTGTGCATCAGTGTCATCCCTGGATCGGTAATGCTGACACGCACAGTACTTGAGGATTTACAACCGAGTTTCAATCACACAATTATTATATCGAATGTCTCAAAAGAGAACTTATTACAATAATATGGCTTAAGGCCATCTAAATAAGATAACAGCGGAATGCTTGGAAGATAAAGTGAGTCCATCAACTCCAATTACATAGCTGAGTGAACGACAACAACCTATGGCACCTTACTCGTCATCTAAAAAGTCTGCAACATGATATGTTGCAGCCCGAAACCGTTCAGCACATGGAATATGCTGGCAATGTAACACACAGAGTATTGAACAGGTAAATGCTATCACTACATGCATATATGGCTGGTGGAAAGCTCTATGGTTACAGTTTTGCATAAAGCCAATTTTTCCCTACAACAAAGGAATAAATTTTATTTAACTATCATGGTAGTTGTTAAACATTGAGAAGGTTCCTCCAACTCAATCGCAATTAAGCAACAACAATTAACCCAAGCAAATTAATTTAGAGTGATGAGATCAACATGATAATCCAAGAACAAGATACTCAAGATGTCCATAACCGGGGACACGGCTAACCATGATTAGTTTGTACACTCTGTAGAGGTTTGCGCACTTTTCCCCACAAGACTCGATCTCCTCCGTTGAATTTCTCACACTTCATAATGTTTGAGAAACGGATGACCGAGACACAGTCTTTCAGAAGCATTAACTCTTTACTCTAGGTAGACAGTACCACCTACATCCCCTACATCTGCTAGTCTACCATTGAATGAGGTCACATAACTTATTCAACTATGCCAGAGCCCATAATGGCTTGTGACTGCACACAGAAGTTTCTAGCATGAATAATCTTATGATCCCTTTGAGCCTCGGTGGAGAACCGTAGGATGATCACACGGGTACTCCAGGATATCCTAGGACAACACTGGATTCTCCAGGTGCCCTGACAACCACTGGGTACTCCAGGGTGCCTCAACCAATCCACCTAGATGTGTATTTAAGTAGCCACCTTAAGTTAACCATTAATTAACAATACTCACATCTGTCATGGATACACTCACCCAAACCACGTCTACGAGCATAGCATAGCAATCCTGAGCATAACGTAGAAGTAACTCCCAAAGGTTTGATAATAAAACGGCAATAGGTTCTACCTCATCATCTACTTCCCAAACCCACATGTTAAATCAGATCCTAACCATGAAATGTTTGAGGATTGAACTAATGCATAAAAACAGGGTAATAAATAGGTATGATCAAAGTGTTACTTGCCTTGCTGATGATCCGCAAAACCTAGAGACTCGTAGTAGCACGCTTCACACTCCGGAAATTCTATCGCAAGCAAAGAATAACATACATAAGCACTCAAACTAGAAGCACAGATAAAACTCAAATAAGAAGATCTAACCAGAAAGTTCAACTGAAGAACTCCGATTTGCAAAAAGAATCAAATCAAACGGAGCAACGAAACTCAAACTACGAAAGAAACATGATTTGTTTACTAATCTGGACTAAAGTCAAATTTTACAATACCAAAATCTTGTTCAAATTGGTTAAACAGAAAGAGGGCTTTAAGACGAAGATCTAGGCGATTGTTTTATCTAATTCGGATAAACGAGCGAAAAGATAAACTAGATCGAAGATCAGGGCAGAAATCGCGATCGAAAATAATCGCGGAAAAACCCTGGAAAATAAAATGAGATGAACAGGCTAATGAACGAACGTTCACTGTCTACGGCTAATTGACAAACAACGTTCGTTAAAATGAATGTACGAACGAACGTCCACTAAATAACTAAACCGAAAAAACTGAACTGATCTAATAAAAAAACTAAAAACTAGATCTATGGTTTAAAAAAAACTGACGGTTTTCCAGGAAAAATTGGGTCGGTGGCGGCAGCGTCTACGTCCGGCAAGGTCTGGCGGCGGCTGGATTGATCGCAGCTGCGGTGTCTCCGACGGCGGCGAGCGATCGACGGCGGCGCGACGGGGAGGCGACGACGTCGGGCGGCGGCGCGCGAGGTGGCTGCGGCGGCGGCGCGCGTCTCGAGGCAGCGACGGCCAGGGTTTCGGCGGCGGGGCGGCTTGGGCTGGCGGGGTGCGGGTTTCAGCCTTATAAAGGCCGGCTCGGCGATGTCCGGGTCGGGCACGCCCGTTAGGTCGGTGCTTTGTTTTTTTAAAATAAATCTGACGCAGAAAAATAAACAAAAGAAATACTAAACGGAGTCCAAAAACACAGAAATAAATTTTCACGGTCCTCTAATAATATTGCGGATAAAGTGAACATTTATTTGTGCTACTAATGCAATTTTGTAAAACGCATTTTTTCCTAATTCAAATAAAATAGCAATAAAAGTCCAAATAAAATTCTTATTTGATTTTAACATTTTTCCTCCAATATTTCTTTTATTTTGGAGAATTCATTTTATCTCCTCTCTTTTATTTTAACATTGGAAATATTCGAAGAGAAAATGATTAAAACCAAATGATCCTCTTTCCAAAATTTGAGAAAAACTCAAATATGAAAATAATAAAATCCCCAACTCTCTCTGTGGTTCCTTGAGTTGCTTAGAATTTCTAGGATCAACCAAAAATGCAATAAAATATGATGTGCATATGATGACCTATGTATAAAATTCCAAATTGAAAATTTGGGATGTTACAAACCTACCCCCCTTAAGATGAATCTCGCCCTCGAGATTCGGGTTGCCTAGAAAATAGGTGCTGGTGGTCCTTCCATAGTTCTTCCTCTCGTTCCCAGGTGGCTTCATCCTCAGTATGGTGGCTTCACTGTACTTTGCAGAACTTGATAACCTTGCCGCGCGTGACTCGGCTGGCAAACTCGAGAATCTTCACTGGTTTCTCTTCGTAGGTCAAATCACTATCCAACTGAATCGCTTCCAGTGGCACTGTATCTCTCAAGGAATATCGGTCATCTCTGCATGGCACTTCTTCAATTGGGAAACGTGAAACACATCATGAACTCCTGGCAATCCTTCTGGCAATTCCAGCTTGTAAGCAATTTCTCACATACGTTCCAAAATTTTGTATGGCCCCGCAAAACGTGGTGCTAACTTTCCCTTCACTCCAAAATGCTTAACTCCTTGAAGTGGGGACACCCGAAGGTATACTCTGTCTCCGACTTCGTAAACTGTCTGCTTGTGTTTAGCATCCGCATAGCTCTTCTGCCTGGACTGGGCTACCTTGAGTCTATTGTGAATTAGTTTAACTTTCTCTTCAGACTCCTTAATCAAATCTGGTCCAAACTACTGACGGTCTCCAACGTCATCCCATAATAACGGTGTCCTGCACCTCCTTCCGTACAAGGCTTCGAAAGGGGCCATCTTCAAACTGGCTTGATAACTGTTGTTGTAAGAGAACTCTGCATACGGAAAATTGTAGTCCCAACTAGATCCATAATCTAGCGCACAAGCTCTCAACATGTCCTCCAGAATCTGATTGACTCTCTCGGTCTGTCCATCTGTCTGTGGATGAAAGGCTATCCTGAACTCTAGCATGGTACCCAAAGTCTCATGCAACTGATTCCAAAACTTTGAGGTAAACTTGGTTCCTCTATCTGATACAATGGTCCTCGGAACTCCATGCAGACATACGATCCTGGTCATATATATCTTTGCCAGCTTAGCACTCGTATAAGTGGTCTTCACTGGGATGAAATGAGCTACTTTTGTCAATCGATCGACTACAACCCATATCGAGTCATAGCCTGAGCGGGTCCTGGGCAATCCTATGATAAAGTCCATGCCAAGCTTGTCCCACTTCCGTTCGGGTATTGGCAAGGGCTGTAGCAATCCTGCTGGTTTTTTATGCTCTGCCTTAACTCTCTGACATACATCACATACGGCTACATACTCAGCAATATCCTTCTTCATTTTGGTCCATCAGAAACTTTCCTTCAAATCCAGATACACCTTGGTGTTTCCTGGATGAATCGAATATGGTGAATTGTGGGCCTCCTGCAGAATCAACTTCCTGATCTCGGGCTCATTAGGCACATATACGCGATCCTCAAACCATAAGGTATCGTGCTCATCCTCACGAAATCCTTTAGCCTTTCCTTTGCTCATCCTTTATCTTGGCAATCTCCTTATCAGTCTTTTGTGCTTCTTTGATCTTATCCATCAAAGTAGACTGAATTTCCAATGTTGCTACATAACCTCTCAGAACTATTTCCAAACATAGCTCGCAAAGATCCTCTGCTAACTTCTTGGGTAATCCTCCGGTCATGAGCGTATTGACATAACTCTTGCGGCTCAACGCATCGGCTACTACATTAGCCTTTCTGGGATGATAGTGCAACTTCATATCGTAATCCTTAATGAGGTCCAACCATCTTCTTTGCCTGAGGTTCAACTCCTTCTGCGTGAAGATATACTTCAAACTCTTGTGATCCGTGTATACCTCGCAATGGTTTCCGTTGAGAAAATGTATCCATGTCTTCAACGCATGCACTACGACTGCTAACTCCAAATCATTTGTAGCATAATTTTCCTCATGAGGTTTAAGCTGTCGCGAGGCATATGAAACAACTCTCCCCTCCTGCATAAGCACTGCCCAAGTCCTCGACGTGAAGCGTTGCAATACACTTGATAATCCTTTCGTTGATCTGGAAGAATCAACACTAGGGCTGTAACCAAACCCTTCTTTAACTCCTAAAAACTGGCTTCACACTCCTCAGTCCATTTGAACTTGGTGTCCTTCTTCAACAACTCTGTCATGGGCTTTGCAATCTTGGAGAAATTCTCAATGAACCTCCGGTAATATCCTGCGAGTCCAAGAAAACTCCTGATCTCTCCAACTAACGTGGGTGCTACCCATTTAGTCACATAAACAACCTTGGTGGGGTCTACTGCTATTCCTTCTCCGGATATAACATGTCCGAGGAATCCAACTTCCTTCAACCAAAACTCACATTTGCTAAACTTGGCATATAACTGGTGTTCCCCGAGCTTCTCAAGAACCAAACGCAAATGTTCCTTATGCTCCTCTTCATTCTTCGAGTAGACTAATATATCATCAATGAACACTACGACGAACTTATCCAAAAACTCCATAAAAACCTTGTTCATCATGTTCATGAAATATGCAGGCGCGTTAGTCAGACCAAATGACATAACGGTATACCCATATAGCCCGTACCTTGTGGTAAAAGTTGTCTTAGGTATATCCTGCTCTCGATCTTCAGCTGGTGGTATCCTGATCATAGATCGATCTTGGAAAATACTTTAGCTCCTTGCAAATGGTCAAACAAATCATTGATCATCGGCAGTGGGTACTTGTTCTTGATCGTTACTTCATTCAATGCACGATAATCAACAACCATCCTTAATGATCCATCCTTCTTCTCCACTAGAAGTACTGGGGCTCCCCAAGGTGATGAACTTGGTCGAATGTAAGCTTTCTCCAGTAACTCCTTAATCTGATTCTTAATTTCCTCCAAATCCTTTGTGGGCATCCGATACGGTCTCTTTGATATTGGCCCTGTGCCTGGCAAAAGCTCAATAAAAAACTCAATGTCTCGATGCGGTGGCATGCCTGGCAACTCCTTTGGAAATACGTCAGGGAAATCCTTCACCACTAGTACTTCCTCCTGTACAACTCCTGATAAGGAATTCACTTGAGTCCTCTTCGGCACATGCCGGGATACATACTTAATCCTTCTTCCTTCTGGGGTGGTGAGCATAATTGACTTACTGACGCAGTCAATGTTCCCTCCATACTTTGATAACCAATCCATGCCTAATATTACATCCAGTCCTTGCGACTCCAATATTATTAGGCCTGAGGGGAACAAGTAGTTACCAATCCTTAATGGTAACCGATCACACATAGGCTGGCCATATACTCTGCTCCTGGCGAGGTTACTAACATGGGTGACCTAAGGGCTTGGGTTGGCAACTTATAATTATCCACAAATCCCCTTGATATGTATGAATGCGATGCACCAATATCAAAAAGAACGATTGCAGTAAATGACTTAACCAAAAACTTACCTATAACTGCCAAGGTTGGAAAAAGCGGTAGGCATAAGCGAGGCGGTTGGCCTTCGCCTAGTGCCTAGGCGGTGCCTAAGCGCCCTAGGCACGGCCTAGGCGGTAATATAGTTTTTACACGTAGTGTATTTATGATTATTATATGGGTGTTGATATTAGTTTAGGGCATATAAATAAGTTAATTGCCGTATACTACAATTGGAATATAACAAGTTTGGCATAACAGTGCAGTATGTGGCATGATTTCTTGCTTGAGTAGGCAATTCCTTGCTTTCCCTGCCTAGACCTCCATTTATGCCCTAGGCGAGGCATTTGGCCATTGCCTAGTGCCTAGGCGTGCCTAAGCGAATCCTAGGCACTGCCTTTTCCAACAGAGATAACTGCATCTGGCTGCTCCTCAACCTCCTCCACGCTAACATGGTTCACTTGTACCTTGTTGAAAGGGTTGGGATTCTTCCCAGAGCTTCCATTGCCATTTCCATTCTTTGCTTCAGAACACTCTGCGGCGTAATGTCCATTCTTCCCGCACTTGTAACAAGCAATGTGACTTAGATCCCTCTTGGCGGGCGTTGCTGGATTGGAATGGTTCTGGCCGTTGCTTCCTCCATTCCCATTCCCATTCTTGGGGCCACTATGGTTATGCGAACTTCCTCCATTGGAATTATGGCCTCCATGGTTGTGGTGAATGTGTCCTCCCAAGTTCGGGCTAAAACGAGGCCTCTGCTGAGCTCCTGAATTGTACTTCCCTTGTCCATACTTCCTCTTATGGCTGTCTATCTATTATTGCTTCCCTTCAATCATGAGAGCTCTATCTACCAACTCCTGGTAGTTGTTGAATGTTGCCACCATCAGCTGCATGCTCAGCTCATCATTCATTCCTTCCAAAAACTTCTCCTGCTTAGCAGCATCTGTAGCGACGTCATCCGGGGCATAACGTGCTAACTTACTAAACTCATCCACATACTGCCCCACTGCGCGTCCTCCTTGGCACTTGCGAAACTCGCGTTTCTTCATGTTCATAGCTCCTGCTGAAACATGGGCAGTGCGAAAAGCCTACTGAAACCGGTCCCATGTAACTGTGTCAATGGGGTAAGTGGCTGTGAAATTCTCCCACCATGATGATGCGGGTCCATCAAGCTGATGTGTGTCAAAATGCACTCTCTCTGCATCTGTGCATCCTGCAGCGGTCAGCTCCCTTCCAATCTTGCGGAGCCAATCATCTGCAACTATCGGCTCGGTGCTACTAGAGAACACCGACGGATCCAGCCTTAGGAAACGGGCTAAGTGATCAACATGTGGTGGTGGTGGTGGTGGGTTGTTGTTGTTGTTGTTGTTGTTGCCTTGGTTCTGATTCTGAACTAGTAGCTGCATCAAGGTATTCTGCTGCTGGATCAACTGGGTGAGCTCCAGTGGGAAAGCAAAACCATTGTCACGTCTCAGAGGCATCTGATGGGTTTAGAAAAGGTGAGAAAACATAATAGAATGAAGTCTAAGGGGTAAACACTACCCATATGCACATGAGACAAACACAATCATATCACTTCAATCAATTCAAACAAGGGCATACAATTGGTCTAACTATCATTACAAAAGTGCTCGGACTATACCATATACATGGGGGAATACTACTACTGATATGGTGGTCGACTAGAAGTTTTAACTGGTGGAAGACTCCATGATATCTGCTCCAGCTTCATCAACATAGTCATCATCGCTATCGTCTGGGTCTGAGTCGGTGTCGTCGATGATGATGTAGTCCTCCGAACAGATGTCCTTGGAATCATCGTCATTTCCTCCTGCCGCGGGGTCTCCCATGAATACTCCTAGCTTCCACGTCAGATCGTCATTCTTCTCCACTAGTATCGTCATTTCCTCCTCATATCCGTCGTGTGTAGACTTGAGTTCCTCCTCTAGCTCCGTGATCCTGGTCATTGCCTTCTTTAGATCTATCATGCCGGCGCACATCTGGTTCTCCTGGCGACGAATGTGCTGGTTTAACTCCTGGATGAAAGCTGCAATGGACCTGTCCCTCCTGGTGCTGATCATCTCCCATTGCCCATCTCGGCACCCAAATATCTGGTAGATAGTATCCTTAAGATCCTTCTGGTAGACTTCTCCAATGCGTCCCATGGCAATGTGGGCTGCCATGCTCTTTCCTAGACTCCAGGTTGGTGCATCAAAGGAAAACTCTATGGGCTCAATGACTGGCATGAACGTCCTTCCTGGAACTTGAACTCGAATCATCCAATGCTCCTCTTCTGGTAAAGTGGCGATGTAGGTCCCGGTGAAGCTTGGTATTCTGATGTTCAGGTACCTAGTAACTTCCTTCAAGTGTCGTCCAAAAGGTGTATCTTCATCCGGTTGTGTAAACTTGTTACTTGAGTCCGCCATCATATAGAGTAGAAAAGGGAGATGAGTCAGAAATGAGTAGAGAAGAGTGACCTATGGTTTTAGCTTAGTGGTCGTGTCCCACAGTCAGCGTATGCTCCGATACCATCTTGTAGCGACCAGACCTCAAACAGTCTAGTCTCTGTGCATCAGTGTCATCCCTGGATCGCTAAATGCTGACACGCACATTACTTGAGGATTTATAACAGAGTTTCAATCACACACTTATTACATCGAATGTCTCAAAAGAGAACTTATTACAATAATATGTCTTAAGGCCATCTAAATAAAATAACAGCGGAAGGCTTGGAAGATAAAGTGAGTCCATCAACTCCAACGGCATAGTGATACGTCCATTTTGCATCATGCTTTTATATCAATAATTATTGCATTATGGGCTGTTATTACACATTATATCTCAATACTTATGGCTATTCTCTCTTATTTTACAAGGTTTTCCATGAAGAGGGGGAATGCCGACAGCTGGAATTCTGGCTGGAAAAGGAGAAAGCATTGGAAACCTATTCTGCACTGCTCCAAAAATCCTGAAACTCCACGAAACCTATTTTTGGAATTAATAAGAATTATTGAGCGGAAGAAGTACACCAGGGGGCCCACACCCTGTCCAGGAGGGTGGGGGTGGGGGGGGGGGGCGCCCCCCTACTGGGCGCGCCCCTATCTCCTGGGCCCCCTGGTGGCCCCCCGGTGTTCATCTTCTGCTATATGAGGGCTTTTACCCTGGAAAAAAATCGTGGGCAAGCTTACGGGACGAAACTCCGCCGCCACGATGCGGAACCTTGGCGGAACCAATCTAGGGCTCTAGCAGAGCTGTTCTGCCGGGGACACTTCCCTCTGGGAGGTGGAAATCATCACCAACGTCATCACCAACAATCCTCTCATCGGGAGGGGGTCAATCTCCATCAACATCTTCACCAGCACCATCTCCTCTCAAAACCCTAGTTCATCTCTTGTATCCAATCTTGTATCAAAACCACAAATTGGTACCTGTGGGTTGCTAGTAGTGTTGATTACTCCTTGTAGTTGATGCTAATTGGTTTACTTGGTGGAAGATCATATGTTCAGTTCCTTAATGCATATTATTACCCCTCTAATTATGAACATGAATATGCTTTGTGAGTAGTTACGTTTGTTCCCGAGGACATGGGTGAAGTCTTGCTATTAGTAGTCATGTGAATTTGGTATTCATTCAATATTTTGATGAGATGTATGTTGTCTTTTCCTCTAGTGGTGTTATATGAACGTCGACTACATGACACTTCACCATTATTTGGGCCTAGAGGAAGGCATTGGGAAGTAATAAGTAGATGATGGGTTGCTAGAGTGATAGAAGCTTAAACCTTAGTTTATGCGTTGCTTCATTAGGGGCTGATTTGGATCCATATGTTTAATGCTGTGGTTAGGTTTACCTTAATACTTCTTTTGTAGTTGCCGATGCTTGCAATAGGGGTTAATCATAAGTGGGATGCTAGTCCAAGTAAGGGCAGTACCCAAGCACCGGTCCATCCACATATCAAATTATCAAAGTACCGAACGCGAATCATATGAGCGTGATGAAAACTAGCTTGACGATAATTCCCATGTGTCCTCGGGAGCTCCTTTCTCATTATTAGAAATTGTCCAGGCTTATACTTTGCTACATAAAGGATTGGGCCACCTTGCTGCACTTTTTTACTTTGTTTACTTGTTAATCGTTACAATTTATCTTATCAAAAACTATCTATTACCTACAATTTCAGTGCTTGCAGAGAAAACCTTACTGAAAACCGCTTATCATTTCCTTCTGCTCCTCGTTGGGTTCGACACTCTTACTTATCGAAAGGACTACGATAGATCCCCTACACTTGTGGGTCATCAAGACTCTTTTCTGGCGCCGTTGCCGGGGAGTGTAACGCTTTTGGTGAGTGGAACTTGGTAAGGAAACATTTATATAGGTGCTGAAATTTTCTGTTAGTTGTCACCATGGAAACTAATCCTTTGAGGGGCTTGTTCGGGGTATCTTCACCCCGACCAGAAGATCATATAGTTTCTCCTCAACCTAACAAACTTTATGAAAATATTTACTTTGAGATTCCTTCGGGTATGATAGAGAAACTGCTAGCTAATCCATTTGCAGGAGGTGGAACATTGCATCCCGATTTACACCTTATCTTTGTGGATGAAGTTTGTGGATTATTTAAGCTTGCAGGTATTCCCGATGATGTTGTCAAAAGGAAGGTCTTCCCTTTATCTTTTAAGGGAGATGCATTGACATGGTATAGGCTATGTGATGATACGACATCTTGGAATTATAAGCGATTGAAGTTGGAATTTCACCAGAAGTTCTACCCTATGCATCTTGTTCATCGTGATCGTAATTGCATATGTAATTTCTGGCCTCGCGAAGGAGAAAGCATCGCTCAAGCTTTGGGGAGGCTTAAGTCAATGTTATATTCATGCCCCAATCATGAGCTCTCCCGGGAAATGATTATTCAAAATTTTTATGCTCGACTTTCTCTTAATAATTGCAACCTGCTCGATACTTCCTGTGCTGGTTCTTATATGCTGAAGACTATTGATTTCAAATGGGACTTATTGGAAAGAATTAAATGCAACTTTGAAGATTGGGGTTCCGACGATGGTAAGGAGTCAGGTATGACACCTAAGTTCGATTGTGTTAAATCTTTTATGGATACCGATGCTTTTCGTGGATTTAGCGCTAAGTATGGACTTGACTCTGAGATAGTAGCTTATTTCTGTGAATCTTTTGCTACTCACGTTGATCTCCCTAAAGAGAAGTGGTTTAAATATAATCCTCCCGTTGAAGTGAAAGTAGTTGCACCTATTACAGTTGAAGAAAAGACTATTACCTATAGTGATCCTATTGTTCCTACTACTTATGTTGAGAAACCCCCATTTCCTGTTAGGATAAAGGATCATGCTAAAACTTCGACTGTTGTTCATAAGAGTAATACTAGGACTTATACACCTCCTGAGCAAATCAATGTTGAACCTAGTATTGATATGGTTAAAGATCTCTTGGATAATGATTTAGATGGGCATGTTATTTATTTCTGTGATGAAACTGCTAATATTGCTAGACCAGATACTAAGATACATAGACCTGTCATAGGCATGCCTGTTATTTCTGTTAAAATAGGAGATCATTTTTATCATGGTTTATGTGATATGGGTGCTAGTGCTAGTGCGATACCTTATGATTTATATAAAGAAATTATGCACGACATTGCACCCTTTGAATTAGAAGACATTGATGTTACTATCAAGCTTGCTAATAGGGATACCATTAAACCAGTTGGGATTGTTATTGAAGTTTTGTGTGGGAAAGTTAAATACCCTGCTGATTTTCTTGTTCTTGCTTCCCCACAAGATGACTTTTGTCCCATTATTTTTAGTAGACCCTTCTTGAATACAACTAGTGCTAAGATTGATTGTGAAAAAGATACTGTCACCATTGGCTTAGATGGTATGTCTCATGAGTTCAATTTTGCTAAGTTTCGTAGACAACCTCGTGATAGGGAACCACCTAGTAAGGATGAGATTATTGGTCTTTCTTCCATTGTTGTGCCTCTTACTGATCCGTTAGAACAATATTTTCTAGACCATGAAAATGATATGTTTATGAAGGAAAGAAGGGAAATAGATGAAGTGTTCCTTAAACAGGAACCTGTGCTGAAACATAATCTTCCCATTGAAATTCTTGGGGATCCACCTCCACCCAAGGGTGATCCCGTGTTTGAACTCAAACCATTACCTAATAATCTTAAGTATGCTTATCTTGATGAAAAGAAAATATATCCTATTATTATTAGTGCTAACCTTTCAGAGCAAGCAGAAGAAAGATTATTGAAAACTCTGAAGAAGCACTGAGCTGCTATTGGATACACTCTGGATGATCTTAAGGGCGTTAGTCCCACGTTATGCCAACACAAAATTAAATTGGAGGACGATGCCAAACCAGTTAAAGATCCTCAACGACGACTGGATCCCAAGATGAAAGAAGTGGTAAGAAAGGAGATACTAAAGCTCCTTGAGGCAGGTATAATTTATCCTGTTGCTGATAGTGATTGGGTAAGCCCTATCCATTGTGTTCCTAAAAAGGGAGGTATTACCGTTGTTCTTAATGAGAAAGATGAATTAATCCCGCAAAGAATTGTTACAGGTTATAGGATGGTAATTGATTTCCATAAATTAAATAAGGCTACTAAGAAAGATCATTACCCTTTACCTTTTATTGATTAAATGCTAGAAAGACTATCCAAACACACACATTTCTGCTTTCTAGATGGTTATTCTGGTTTCTCTCAAATACCTGTGTCAGCAGGGGATCAATCAAAAACTACTTTTACTTGCCCTTTCGGTACTTTTGCTTACAGACGTATGCCTTTTGGTTTATGTAATGCACCTGCTACCTTTCAAAGATGCATGATGGCTATATTCTCTGATTTTTGTGAAAAGATTTGTGAGGTATTCATGGATGACTTCTCCGTTCATGGATCCTCTTTTGATAATTATTTGAGCAACCTTGATCGAGTTTTGCAGAGATGCGAAGACACTAGTCTCGTTCTGAATTGGGAAAAGTGTCACTTTATGGTTAATGAAGGCATTGTCTTGGGGAACAAGATTTCCGAGAGAGGTATTGAAGTTGATAAAGCTAAAGTTGATGCTATTGAAAAGATGCCATGTCCTAAGGACATAAAAGGTATAAGAAGTTTCCTTGGTCATGCCGGTTTTTATAGGAGGTTCATTAAGGACTTTTCTAAAATCTCTAGGCCTCTGACTAATTTATTGCAAAAAGTTATTCCTTTTGTCTTTGATGATGATTGTGTAGAAGCATTTGAAATACTTAAGAAAGCTTTGATCACTGCACCTATTGTTCAGCCACCTGATTGGAATTTACCTTTTGAAATTATGTGTGATGCTAGTGATTATGCTGTAAGTGCTGTTCTAGGGCAAAGAGTTGATAAGAAATTGAATGTCATCCAGTATGCTAGTAAGACTCTTGATACTGCCCAAAGAAATTATGCTACTACTGAAAAAGAGTTCTTAGCAGTTGTGTTTGCATGTGATAAGTTTATACCTTATATTGTTGATTCCAAAGTTACTATTCACACTTATCATGCTGCTATTAAATATCTTATGGAAAATAAAGATGCTAAGCCTAGGCTCATTAGATGGGTCCTCTTGCTCCAAGAATTTGATTTGCATATTATTGATAGAAAGGGAGCTGAGAACCCCGTTGCAGACAACTTATCGGTTAGAGAATGTTCTTGATGACCCACTGCCTATTGATGATAGCTTCCCTGATGAACAATTAGCGGTCATTAATGCTTCTCGTACTGCTCCTTGGTATGCTGATTATGCTAATTACATTGTTGCTAAATTTATACCTCCTAGTTTCACATACCAGCAAAAGAAAAAGTTCTTTTATGATTTAAGACATTACTTTTGGGATGACCCACACCTTTATAAAGAAGGAGTAGATGGTGTTATTAGACGTTGTGTGCCTGAGCATGAACAGGAACAGATCCTACGCAAGTGTCACTCTGAATCCTATGGAGGGCACCACGTTGGAGATAGAACTGCACACAAGGTACTACAGTCTGGTTTTTATTGGCCTACTCTCTTCAAAGATGCTCGTAAGTTTGTCTTATCTTGTGATGAATGTCAAAGAATAGGTAACATTAGTAGACGTCAAGAAATGCCTATGAATTATTCTCTTGTTATTGAACCATTTGATGTTTGGGGCTTTGATTATATGGGACCTTTTCCTGCCTCTAATGGTTACACACATATTTTTGTTGCTGTTGATTACGTTACTAAGTGGGTAGAAGCTATTCCAACTAGTAGTGCTGATCACAACACTTATATTAAAATGCGTAAAGAAGTTATTTTTCCGAGGTTTGGAGTCCCTAGATATCTTATGACTAATGGTGGTTCACATTTTATTCATGGTGCTTTCCGTAAGATGCTTGCTAAGTATGATGTCAATCATAGAATCACATCTCCTTATCATCCACAGTCTAGTGGTCAAGTAGAGTTGAGCAAGCTCAAATTAATTTTGCAAAAGACTGTGAATAGACCTAGAAAGAATTGGTCCAAAAAACTTGATGATGCATTATGGGCCTATAGAACTGCATACAAAAATCCTATGGGTATGTCTCGATATAAGATGGTTTATGGAAAAGCATGTCATTTACCTCTTGAACTTGAACATAAAGCATATTGGGCTATTAAAGAGCTCAACTATGACTTCAAACTTGCCGGTGAGAAGAGGTTGTTTGATATTAGCTCACTTGATGAATGGAGAACCCAAGCCTATGAGAATGCCAAGCTATTCCAAGAAAAAGTCAAACGCTGGCATGATAAAAGGATACAAAAGCGTGAGTTTAACGTAGGAGATTATGTGTTATTATTCAACTCTCATTTAAGATTTTTTTGCAGGAAAGCTTTTCTCTAAATGGGAAGGTCCCTACGTTATCGAGGAGGTCTATCGTTCTGGTGCCATAAAAATCAACAACTTCGAAGGTACAAGTCCGAGGGTGGTAAACGGTCAAAGAATTAAACATTATATTGCAGGTAATCCTATCAATGTTGAAACTAATATTATTGAAACCGTAACCCCGGAGGAATACATAAGGGACACTTTCCAGAATGTTCCAGACTCCGAAAAGGAATAGGTATGTGGTACGGTAAGTAAACCGACTCCAAAACAACTCCAGTGGCAATTTTTACCAGTTGTGGAATATTTAAGAATTTTAGGAAGAAAGAAGTAGTCCGAAAGGGACATGAGGCCCCCACGAGAGTGGAGGGCGCGCCCACCCTTACTGGGCGCGCCCCCCCTGTCTCGTGGGCACCTCGTGTGCCTCCCGGACTCCATTTTCTTGCACGTTACGTATTTTGGTCGGTAAAAAATCATTATATATACTCCCGAAGGTTTTGACCACCGTATCACGCAAATATCCTCTACTTTCGTTTCGAGCTGTTTCTATTTCAGATATAGAGCATCATGGCATCTCCAAGCGCTCCCAAGGACAAGTTTTTTGAGAGGGTTATCAACCCCTATCTCGCAGAGGTGCTGCAACACCCTCAAACCATCAAGATGCGTGAGGGGGTGCTGCACATCCACGATGTGGAGGGACCAAGGCGTACCGGAAGCGTGGAGACAAAGCTCGAAGCTGTTGAGCGACAAGTTTTCAAGTGCCAAGGGATGGTGGAGCGTGGACTCAACGCCAACCAGATGATGATCACGGAGTTCACCAACAACCACAAGATAGATGCCAAAGTCATTGGGGAGATCATCTTCAAGCTTCAAGAGAAAATCAAGCATCTCCAAGCCCAGATCTATGACCTGCAAAACCAGAACTGTGAATATGAATATAGATTCAAGAGGATGAGTTTGGCTGTAGATTTAAGGATCCCGGAGACTCGATCATCCTTCTATGATGGCGAGCCTATGCCTTGGAAGATGGACGACAAGCCTACATCATCAACAACTCCTACTTCGCCACCTCCGAGGACATAATCACTTGGGTATGGGCACTCCCCTTGGCAACTGCCAAGCTTGGGGGAGGTGCCCCGGTATCGTATCACCAACATACTCCTATCTTTACCGTTTTATTTAGTTCGATCCTTTTAGTAGTATCTTGATCTAGTAGATTGAAATTTTGATATCAAGTAGTTTTGAGTTTTGCTTTGTGATCTCTTTTTGTAATCGAGTCCGTGAGCTATCTATAATAAAGATTAGTGTTGAGTCAAGGGCTTTGCTACGTTGCTATGATCTTGAGAAAGTAGAAAGAATTAAAGAGTTCATATTGATCTTATGGTTAGTGATGACTTCACATATAGAAAGTATGAGGCACAAAAATTGGAGAGTTGATAAACGCAGTTTTGGTCATCGTTGCAATTAATAGGAAGTGATAAGGAAAGAGAGGTTCACATATAAATATATTATCTTGGACATCTTTTATGATTGGGAGCACTCATTAAGTATGACATTCTAAAAGAGTTGACGTTGGACAAGGAAGACAACATAATGGTTTATGTTTTCTCACATCTCAGTTAAAGTATATTGTTTTTGACCTTCCAAACATGTTGAGCTTGCCTTTCCCCCTCATGCTAGCCAAATTCCTTGCACCAAGTAGAGATACTACTTGTGCTTCCAAATATCCTTAAACCCAGTTTCACCATGAGAGTCCACCATACCTACCTATGGATTGAGTAAGATCCTTCAAGTAAGTTGTCATCGGTGCAAGCAATAAAAATTGCTCTCTAAATATGGATGACTTATTAGTGCAGAGAAAATAAGCTTTGTACGATCTTGTTGTGGAAGTAATAAAAGCGACGGACTGCATAATAAAGGTCCACATACAAGGGGTAATATAAAGTGACATTCTTTTGCATTAAGATTTTGTGCATCCAACCCTAAATGCACATGACAACCTCTGCTTCCCTCTGCGAAGGGCCTATCTTTTACTTTATATTTTTACTTTATGCTTGAGTCAAGGTGATCCTCACCTTTCCCTTTTTCATTTTATCCTTTGGCAAGCTCTTCGTGTTTGAAAGATCATGATATATATATCCAATTGGATGTAAGTTAGCATGGGCTATTATTGTTGACATCACCTAAAGGTGAATACGTTGGGAGGAAACACAATAAGCCCCTATCTTTCTCAGTGTCCGGCTGAAACTCCATAACCACAAGTATTGCGTGAGTGTTAGCAATTGTAGAAGACTACAAGATAGTTGAGTATGTGAACATGCTGAAAAGATCTATTGTTGACTCTTTCTGATGTTATGATAAATTGTGATTGCTTCAATGACCGAGATTATAGTTTGTTAGTTCTCAATGAAGTTTTTGAACCATACTTGACATTGTGAATTGATTGTTACTTGAGCATAAGAAATCATATGATAAAATCTATAATTTGTTGCTGTTATAAGAATGATCATGATGCCCTCATGTCCGTATTTTATTTTTATCGACACCTCTATCTCTAACATGTGGGCATATTTTTCGATATCGGCTTCCGCTTGAGGACAAGCGAGGTCTAAGCTTGGGGGAGTTGATACGTCCATTTTGCATCATGCTTTTATATCAATATTTATTGCATTATGGGCTGTTATTACATATTATATCTCAATACTTATGGCTATTCTCTCTTATTTTACAAGGTTTACCATGAAGAGGGGGAATGCCGGCAGCTGGAATTCTGGCTGGAAAAGGAGCAAACATTGGAAACCTATTCTGCACTGCTCCAAAAATCCTGAAACTCCACGAAACCTATTTTTGGAATTAATAAGAATTATTGAGCGGAAGAAGTACACCAGGGGGCCCACACCCTATCCAGGAGGGTGGGGGCGCGCCCCTGTCTCCTGGCCCCCCTAGTGCCCCCCGGTGTCCATCTTCTGCTATATGAGGGCTTTTACCCTGGAAAAAATCGTGGGCAAGCTTACGAGACGAAACTTCGCCGCCATGAGGCGGAACCTTGGCGGAACCAATCTAGGGCTCTAGCGGAGCTGTTCTGCCAGGGACACTTCCCTCCGGGAGGGGGAAATCATCACCAACGTCATCACCAACGATCCTCTCATCGGGAGGGGGTCAATCTCCATCAACATCTTCACCAGCACCATCTCCTCTCAAAATCCTAGTTCATCTCTTGTATCCAATCTTGTATCAAAACCACAAATTGGTACCTGTGGGTTGCTAGTAGTGTTGATTACTCCTTGTAGTTGATGCTAATTGGTTTACTTGGTGGAAAATCATATGTTAAGATCCTTAATGCATATTATTACCCCTCTGATTATGAACATGAATATGCTTTGTGAGTAGTTACGTTTGTTCCTGAGGACATGGGTGAGGTCTTGCTATTAGTAGTCATGTGATTTGGTATTCGTTCGATATTTTGATTAGATGTATGTTATCTTTTCCTCTAGTGGTGTTATGTAAACGTCGACTACATGACACTTCACCATTATTTGGGCCTAGAGGAAGGCATTGGGAAGTAATAAGTAGATGATGGGTTGCTAGAGTGACAGAAGCTTAAACCCTAGTTTATGCGTTGCTTTGTTAGGGGCTGATTTGGATCCATATGTTTAATGCTATGGCTAGGTTTACCTTAATACTTCTTTTGTAGTTGCGGATGCTTGCAATAGGGGTTAATCATAAGTGGGATGCTTGTCCAAGTAAGGGCAGTACCCAAGCACCGGTCCACCCACATATCAAATTATCAAAGTACCAAACGCGAATCATATGAGCGTGATGAAAACTAGCTTGACGATAATTCCCATGTGTCCTCGGGAGCTCCTTTCTCATTATTAGAAATTGTCCAGGCTTATCCTTTGCTACATAAAGGATTGGGCCATCTTGCTGCACTTTTTTTTACTTTGTTTACTTTTTACTCGTTACAATTTATCTTATCACAAAACTATCTATTACCTACAATTTCAGTGCTTGCAGAGAAAACCTTACTGAAAACCGCTTATCATTTCCTTCTGCTCCTCGTTGGGTTCGAAACTCTTACTTATCGAAAGGACTACGATAGATCCCCTACACTTGTGGGTCATCACATAGCTGAGTGAACGACAATGACCTATGGCACCTTACTCGTTGTCGAAAAAGTCTGCAACATGATATGTTGTAGCCCGAAACAGGTCAGCACATGGAATATGCTGGCAATGTAACGCATAGAGTATTGAACAGGTAAATGCTATCACTACATGCATATATGGCTGGTGGAAAGCTATATGGTTACAGTTTTGCATTAAGCCAATTTTTCCCTACAACAAAGGAATAAATTTTATTTAACTATCATGGTGGTTGTTAAACATTAAGAAGGTTCCTCCAACTCAATCCCAATTAAGCAACAATAATTAACCCAATCAAATTAATTTAGAGTGATGAGATCAACATGATAATCCAAGAACCAGATACTCAAGATGTCCATAACTGGGGACACGGCTAACCATGATTAGTTTGTACACTCTGCAGAGGTTTGTGCACTTTTACCCACAAGA
The DNA here is from genome assembly GCF_018294505.1 of Triticum aestivum. Classification (NCBI taxonomy): domain Eukaryota; kingdom Viridiplantae; phylum Streptophyta; class Magnoliopsida; order Poales; family Poaceae; genus Triticum; species Triticum aestivum. The sequence continues at coordinate 22,720,505 of NC_057813.1, read as the reverse complement.
CTCGATCACCTCCATTGAATTTCTCACACTTCGTGATGTTTGAGAAATGGATGACCGAGACATAGTCTTTCAGAAGCATTAACTCTTTACTCTGGGTAGACAGTACCACCTACATCCCCTACATATGGTAGTCTACCACTGAAAGAGGTCACACAACTTATTCAACTATGCCAGAGCCCATAATGGCTTGTGACTGCACACATAAGTTTCTATCATGAATAATATTATGATCCCTTTGAGTCTCGGCGGCGAACCGTAGGATGATCACACGGGTACTCCGGGATATCCTAGGACAACACTGGATTCTCCAGGTGCCCTGACAACCACTGGGTACTCTAGGGTGCCTCAAGCAATCCACCCAGATGTGTATTTAATTAGCCACCTTAAGTTAACCATTAATTACCAATACTCACATCTGTCATGGATACACTCACCCAAAGCACGTCTACGAGCATAGCATAGCAATCCTGAGCATAACGTAGAAGTGACTCCCAAAGGTTTGATAATAAAAGGGCAATAGGTTCTACCTCATCATCTACTTCCCAAACCCACATGTTAAATCAGATCCTAGCTATGCAATGTGTGATTATTGAACTAATGCATAAAAACTGGGTAATAAAGAGGTGTGATCAAAGTGTTACTTGCCTTGCTGATGATCCACAAAACCTAGAGACTCGTAGTAGCACGCTTCGCACTCCGGGAATTCTATCGCAAGCAAACAATAACATACATAAGCACTCAAACTAGAAGCACGGATAAAACTCAAATAAGAAGATCTAACCAGAAAGTTCAACTGAAGAACTCCAGTTTGCAAAAAGAATCAAATCAAATGGGGCAACAGAACTCAAACTATGAAAGAAACAAGATTTGTTTACTAATCTGGACTAAAGTCAAATTTTACAGTACCGAAATCTTGTTCAAGTTGGTTAAACAGAAAGAGGGCTTCGAGATGAAGATCTAGGCGCTTGTTTCATCTGATTCGGATAAACGAGCGAAAAGATAAACTAGATCGAAGATCAGGGCAGAAATCGCGATCGAAAATAATCGCGGAAAAACCTTGAAAAATAAAACAAGACGAACAGGCTAACGAACGAACTTTCGCTGTCTGTGGCTAATTCATGAACAACGTTCATTAAAACGAGCGTACGGACGAATGTCCGCTAAATAATTAAACCGAAAAAACCCGAACCGATCTAATAAAAAAAACTAAAAACTAGATCTAGGGTTTAAAAAAAACTGACTGCTTTCTGGGAAAAACCGGTTCGGCGGCGGCGTCTTCTACCTCCGGCGAGGTCCGGCGGCGGCGGCGGGATTGGTGGCGGTGGCGGCATCTCCGGCGGCGGGCGGTCGGCGGCGACGACGAGCGGTCGACGGCGGCACGACAGGGAGGCGGCGGTGTCGGGCGGTGGTGCGCGAGGTGGCAGCAGTGGCGGCGCACGTCTCGAGGCAGCGACGGCTAGGGTTTCGGCGGCGGGGCGGCTTGGGCTGGCGGGGTGCGGGCTTCCTCCTTATAAAGGCCATCCGGGCGGTGTCCGGGTCGGGCACGACCCGTTAGGTCGGTGCCTTGTATTTTTTACAATAAATCTGACACGGAAAAACAAACAAAAGAAATACTAAAATGATTCCAAAAACCCTGAAATAAATTTTCACGGTCCTCTAATAATATTGCGAACAAAGTGAACATTTATTTGGGCTACTAATTCAATTTTTAAAAACACATTTTTCCCTAATTCAAATAAAATAGCAATAAAAGTCCTAATAAAATTCTTATTTGATTTTAACATTTTTCCTCCAATATTTCTTTTATTTTGGAGAAGTCATTTTATCTCCTCTCTTTTATTTTAACATTGGAAATATTTGAGGAGAAAATGATTAAAGCCAAATGATCCTCTTTTCAAAATTTGAGAAAAACTGAAATATGAAAATAACAAAATCCCCAACTCTCTCCGTGGGTCCTTGAGTTTCTTAGAATTTCTAGGATCAACCAAAAATCCAATAAAATATGATATGCATATGATGACCTATGTATAACATTCCAAATTGAAAATTTGGGATGTTACATGATTAACCCCTCTCGCAAGCATCTACAACTACGGAAGAAGAATTAAGGTAAACCTAACCATAGCATGAAACATATGGATCCAAATCTGCCCCTTACGAAGCAAAGCATAAACTAGGGTTTAAGATTCTATCACTCTAGTAACCCATTATATACTTATTACTTCCCAATGCCTTCCCTAGGCCCAAACAATGGTGAAGTGTCATGTAGTTGACGTTCACATAACACCACTAGAGGAGAGATAACATACATCTCATCAAAATATCGAACGAATATCAAATTCACATGATTACTCATAACAAGACTTCTCCCATGTCCTCAGTAACAAACGTAACTACTCACAAAGCATATTCATGTTCATAATCAGAGGGGTATTGAATAGCATTAAGGATCTGAACATATGATCTTCCACTGAATAAACCAACTAGCATCAACTACAAGGAGTAATCAACATTACTAGCAACCCACATGTACCAATCTGAGGTTTTGAGACAAAGATCAGATACAAGAGATGAACTAGGGTTTCAGAGGAGATGGTGCTGGTGAAGATGTTGATGGAGATTGTCCCCCTCCCGATGAGAGGATCGATGGTGATGATGATGACGCTGATTTCCTCCTCCCGAAGGGATGTTTCCCCCGCAGAACAGCTTCATCGGAGCCCTAGATTGGTGCTGCCCAGGTTCTGCCTCGAGATGGCGGCACTTCATCCCAAAAGCTTCCTTATGGTTTTTCCAGGGCAAAAGACACCATATAGCAGAAGATGGGCGTCGGGGGCCTGCCAGGTGGCCCACGAGGCAGGGGGCACGCCTAGGGGGTAGGGCGCGCCCTCCACCCTCATGGATGACTGGTGGCTCCCCTGTGGTGCTTTCTTCGCCCAATATTTTTAATATATTCCAAAACTAAACTTCGTGGAGTTTCAGGACTTTTGGAGTTGTGTAGAATAGGTCTCTAATATTTGCTCCTTTTCTAGTCCAGAATTCTAGCTGTCGGCATTCTCCCTCTTCATGTAAACCTTATAAAATAAGAGAGAAAAGGCATAAGTATTGTGATATAACATGTAATAATAGCCCATAGTGCAATAAATATTTATATAAAAGCATGATGCAAAATGGACGTATCAACTTCCCCAAGCTTAGACCTCGCTTGTCCTTAAGCGAAAGCCGATATCGAAAAGTATGTCCACATGTTTAGAGATAGAGGTGTCGATAAAATAAAATACGGAGATGAGGGCATCATGATCATCTTTAGAACAGCAACATATATTTTCATATGATTTCTTATGCTAAAGTAACAATCTATTCACATGGTAAAGTATGAATTAGAAACTTCATTGCAAACTAACAAACTATGATCTCAGTCATTGAAGCAATTGCAATTTATCATAACATCGGAAAGAGTCAATAAAAGAGCTTTTCAGCAAGTCCACATACTCAACTATCATTTACTATTTCACAATTGCTAACACTCACGCGATACTTTTGGGTACAAAGTTTCAATCAGACACAGAGAAATATAGAGGCTTATAGTTTCGCCTCCCAACCTTTTACCTCAAGGGTAATGTCAACAGTAATACTTTATGAAAACCTACATCCAAGTGGATATATATATATATATATATATATATATATATATATATATGTATATATATAGGACAGCACTATTCTAATCCCAGGATTAGAATAGTTATTTGGATCATAGCCGGCCCTATAAGGGCCCAACGTGATCCTCCTGAGAAACCCACCGGATAGATTAAAAGAAAACCACCACACCCCACTCGGCTGCCCCGATCCCCACCTCCTCCCTCGATTCCCTCCGCCGAACGCCAGATCTCACCGCCGACGCCCCCACGACCCGCCTCGCCGCTGCCACTCCTCCTCCGCCGTCAATGCGCTCCCTCCCCACGGCCGGCGCGCTCCCACCCGACGGCTGGCGCGGTCCCTCCCCGGCCGGCGCACTCCCTTCCCGCGGCTGGCACGGTCCCTCCCTGCAGCCAGCGCCCATCCTCCTCCGCGACCGGCGCGGTCCCTCCCTGCTGCAACCCGCCAATGCTCCTCTGCGGCCGGTGCGGTCCCTCCCGGCTACAACCTGCTAATTCTCATCCGCGACCGGCACGGTTCCTCACCGCTGCAGCCCGCCCCTCCTCCATAGATGGCCTGCACCGGCTGCTACAGTCCCTCCCCGGCCGGCGCACTCCCTTCCCGCGGCTGGCACGGTCCCTCCCTGCAGCCAGCGCCCATCCTCCTCCGCGACCGGCGCGGTCCCTCCCTGCTGCAACCCGCCAATGCTCCTCTGCGGCCGGTGCGGTCCCTCCCGGCTACAACCTGCTAATTCTCATCCGCGACCGGCACGGTTCCTCACCGCTGCAGCCCGCCCCTCCTCCATAGATGGCCTGCACCGGCTGCTACAGCCCATCCAGGTGGTGGCCGTCATCCTTGATCCCGATCCACATCTGCCTGGGCTTCTATGGCTGACCTGCCCAATCACCGATGGATTCCTTCTCCAAACAGTACAAGAGCTACTCCCACTCTGCCTCCGACCTCCCTCCTCCCCCACATGGCGAGTGTACTGCTCCCTACAACGCCCATACCATTCTTTCTCCCCTGGATGCATCTGGTCTCTCTTCAATTACCGGTCAGCACCAATGCTGCGAACAAAAAAAGGTCAACATCTGGTCCTTCAGAAGTTCAGTGTGTTGATTTTCTGAAGATCATGAAGTGCAATATAACTATGTATATTTTTGCAGGGCCCTGTGATAGGGCATCCATCTCTTTTCATCAAAGTCGCCGTCGTCCATCTGCGTCGAGGCCACCCTGCCAGTGTAAAATTCTGCTCTCAAAGGTGTCTGTTATTGTGTAGGTAAAAGAACCTAAAGTTTTTCTATACCTGAAAAACTTGAACTTGTTATGTATCACTGTAAGTGTAATATACTACATTCCAATGTTTGATTTTTAGCAGGCTAGTGTGTTCATTAACCAATTCTATGCACTAAAAAATATAGCAGGTAGAATGTTTGTGAATCTTTATATTAAAAGTAGATGGTCAGTAGGCTAATGGTTGCACTGTCTCCGTGGAATAGTTTTCTGGGTCATTTCTACTAGTTGCCATTCCCAGCTGCGACACCTTCTCTTCCTGTTATCACCACAAAAAACAGAGCACACAAAAAGACTCGGGTGCTAGTCGTCGTCCACCTCCTCAGGCACCTCTCTTCTTCTTGAGAGTTAGCTACGACTTTCCATGGCCATATACACATAGTTTGTTGTTTTGCCCAACCACTTATATATGCGTTCATGTTTCCATTTTTGCCAAATTGTATACTAATCTTTTATTTTGAAAAACAAATGTGCATGTGAACGTGAGAAAAAAGTCTATACAAAGAAGTTCATGTATTACTAATCCAGAAGGTTCGTGTATGTGTGTGCACATATAATTTCTCCCTCCATATATGTTTGTATGTTCTGCCAATTCCACTTTAGCTTTGACCAAGGTTCACCAGCCAGGTAAACATTAGTTCGGCGCATACGTCCTTCACAATGTTATCTATCCCCATTATTCAGTTTAAAATTGTGTTGTCTAGTTCTAGTTCTATTCTATTTTTCTGAAGTTCAATAGTATAAGTGCAAGCAAAAAACTGGGTTTTGATATGTTGGTTTCAGTTTCAGAAATCCTTCAGGAAAAAAAGAAAAAGAAAAATGGAGCAGGAGTCAGAGGCCTCAAGCCCTCTCTCCACTTCGTGGCTTCTTGTTCTCAAAGCACAAGCTGCTCTTGCTACTATTAGTAAACTACTTCTGCTCACTATAATGGCTGAGGGGCGTTGCCCAACTACGTGGATGCTCGCCTGCTCACCGAGCGTCGCTGTAGTCCACCCCGAAGCCGTCAGCAGGAGGAGGTTGCACCAGTCCCGCCTCTCCTTCGTCCAGTGCTCCAAGAGGCCAGGGCAGAAAAATCGGTCATCTTCTGATGAGCCCTGCCCCAACAGGAACCTCTCTCTACCTCTCTCAGCTACTAATGGACACTATAGTGTGAAGTTGATGTAGAGAACAAGTTCTGATTATGTGCTCTGTACATGCTTGTTGATATGTCAATGAGAACCAACTTTTTTTCTTTAGGTTGTTGCGATGGCGTTTGATAGTTAATATTTTTGCAAGTACAAAACTCCAGGTTATGAAATTTTGATGGACGTGAGACTTCTTTTGACCTTGCACTATGTAGATGTACCCACGTCCGCATCTTTGACCTCTTCATATATGTTCTGTGTTTAAAATTGCTCAATGAAAATTATGTTCTAAGAAGTTCATATATTACTGAGTGTGAAGGTCATGTATTATAACTACCTAGTAAGTGAAATGTATTATAGAGATTCAAATTAAAAATCACTTTGTGATTCAAAAGTTTTCAAGTTAAAAAAAGTATCACTCCATCCCAAAATAAGTGACTCAACTTTGTACTAACTTTAGTGTAAAGTTAGTACAAAGTTGAGTCACTTACTTTGAGATAGAGGGAGTATAATATAAGAAAAAAAAGGTGTGAGGATTCATCGTAAAAAAGGATGAATTCATAAAAAGAATTTTGGAAGTTCAAAAAGTCAAAGACTAAAGAAAAAACCCAAGTTTAATAAGGAAGCCATTTCACCGAGGAAAATCAAGAAGTTCAACTTAAAAAAATGAGCAGTACTATGTGAGTAAATGAAGAAGAAAATCAGTTCTTATCCGAAAAATTCTTCAACTCTAGAAGTTCAAAATTAATAAAATGGAGAGGTCGAAGAAAGTGACAAAACAAAAATGTTCAAACAATTCCCATAGATTGCGATGAATTTGTCCAATTTATAAGAAAACCTAGAGGTTCAAATTAAAATAGAGGAGTGTTTTGATGTTTATTATAAAAAACTTGGATTTTTTTCTTTTACTAAGAAATAAAACCAAGAAGTCCAAATTACAAAGATGGAGTAGTTTCATGATTATAGAAAACTCAAATTGTCCTCATTATTACAGAATGGAAACAAGAAGTTCAGAATAAAATAACATAATAGTTCGATGTATAAAAATTAGAAAATCCAAATCAACTAACAAGAAGATCATAAGAAATTCAAACAAAAATAGTAGAGCACTTTGAAGTGGATATTTCGTCGTTCCTAAAATAAAAAAGAAAGAAGTCAAAATTTTAAAATAGATAAGTTCAAAAATCATAAAAAAGGAATTTCATCATTTCTAAAATTTAAAAACCTCTAGGAGTTCAAATTTGAATAACGGACAGTCCAATATTTACTACAAAACTAGGATATTTCCGTTACTAAAAGAAATAAACCGAGAAGTCCAATTTACAAAAATAGAGAAGTTCAATATATATATATATATATAAAACTTTGATTTTCCGAGAAGTTCAAGGTTTCATACCGAGAAGTTCAGGTACTTCATGTGATGCATTTTTCACGAATCTGTTTCGCGATAAAGGCAGAACGAATGATCTCGCCATTTTCTAAATTACTTGAAAACGACAGGGAATCATAGAAAACCATCAACATGAAAAAGTTTCGCATTTTCCTTAGCTTTTCAACGATATATTATTTGCCCCATTCCGATAAAGTTTGTGGAAATTACAACGAAAATACATTTTTGGCCATTTTGAAAACTGACATAAAACAGTAAGGAATTGGGAGAAATAATATATACCAAAAAGTTTCGCATTTCCTCAAGCTTTCCAACGCCATATCATTTGTTGCATTCGGACATAGGGTTAAAAAAATAGATTGAAACTACAAACTCGGTGAAACTTCTACCGTTTTCTAAATCACTTTTTAACCGTTTAAAATTAGAAAAAACTTTCTACATGAAAAAGTAGCGCATTTTTATAAGCTTTCCAACACCATATCATGTGACTCAATTGGTTTAGCCGTTTAGAAATGACATAAAAAATACGAACTCGGCTGTTCGGTTTGTGAAATTTTACGATTTTCTAAATTACTCTTTAACCGTAGGGAATTAAAAAAACTTTCAACATGTGGAGGGAGCGGTTTTGCAGCAGCTTTCCAAAGACATATTACTTGCCTCATTCTGATAAACGATTTATAAATGCGATCGAAATTACGATTCATGTTTTTTTGTGTGAAGAAAAAACGGTTTTCAAAACTGCTCTTAAGCCGCTTACATTTTTGCGAAAAATTTAACTTGGGTCATGATATTCGTGTCCATAGCTTTCCAACGGTATATAGCAAGCCCTATTTGGGCAATGTTGCGGAAAGTTCAACCTAGCACAGGGGGAAGTTCAGGTCGAACAATTCAGGCAGTAAAATCGCAAAAAACGCGAGTTCTTCACGACCCGAGTGCAAAATCCGCCTATGAGTGAGATTCCTATCTAAAACGAGTATTTAATTGCTAAAAATCATTTAAAGATTACACTTACATCACATGGAACACGACTAACCAGAAAAACTCATGGTAGAAGGCACAGTTGCGAAGATAGCCTGAAGGTCGGGTTCGTACAGAGAGAATTTCAGGCGCGCGTACAAACAAAAATATGTCACAGAAGTTCAATGTGAAAACAGCATGAAGTTCAACTACTACGCTGAATGAATTTCAGATAAAAAACTTTTAAAATCGTTGCGAGTATGAAAAAATGATCAACACGGGAAAGTTGCGTGTTTATAGCAGCTTTCCATCGGTATATCACTTGCTCAATTCCGGTGAGTGGATGAAGAGCTAGGAGCAGTGGATAGAGATATACGAGCACAAAAAAGCACGTGAAAAACAGAGTGAAGTTCAAGTACACGTGCCGAGAAGTTCAGGTTCTTCTCGTGGTGCATTTTCAAAAAATCAGTTTCGCGATGAAGGTAGAACGAATGATCTCGCCATTTTCGCAATTACTTGAAAACGGCTAGGAATCGGAGAAAACCATCAACATGAAAAAGTTTTGCATTTTCCATAGCTTTTCAGCGGTATATTATTTGCCCCATTCCGATAAAGTATGTAGAAACTATGCCAAAAATACGTTTTTAGCTATTTTCCAATTTGACTTAAAACTTTAAAGAATTATGACAAACAATATATACGAAAAAGTTTCTCATTTTCTCAAGCTTTCCAACCCCGTATCATTTGTTGCATTCGGCCGTACGGGTAAAAAATTAGCTCAAAAATACGAACTCGGTGGAACTTATACCGTTTTCTAAATTCCTTTTAAACCGTTCCAAATTAGAAAAAACTTTTAACATGAAAAAGTAGCGCATTTTCACAAGCTTTCCAATGCCATATCATTTGCCTCAAATGGATTAGCCGTTTAGAAATTACATTGAAAATACGAACTCGGCTGTTCGGTTTGCGAAATTTTACGATTTTCAAAATTACTCTTTATCCATAGGGAATTAGAGAAAACTTTCAACCTGTCAAAGGAGCGGTTTTGCAGCAGCTTTCCAACGCTATATTATTTACCTCATTCCGATAAACGGTTTAGAAATGCGATCGAAAATACGATTCACGTTTTTTGTATGAAGAAAAACGGTTTTCAAAACTGCTCTTAGACCGCTTACATTTTGCCAAAAATTTAACTTGGATCATGATATTGGTGTCCATAGCTTTCCAACGGTATATCACAAGCCCCATTTGGACACTTTTTGGCTGAAGTTCAACCCAATATAGAGGGAAGTTCAGGCGCGTTACTCAGGCAGTTCAGGTTGGGATCAGAATATTATTCTGATCCCGTGATCAGAATAGTGTTTATGTGTGTGTGTGTATATATATATATATATATATCAGGATCTTTCCAACACATAGTGCTTGCCAAAGGATAAAGTGTAAAAAGGAAAGGTGAAGATCACCATGACTCTTGTATGAGGGTAGAAGGTAAAAGTAAAAGATAGGCCCTTCCAGAGGGAACCCGAGGTTGTAATGCACTTTTATGGTTGAATGCACAAAATCTTAATGCAAAAGAACGTCACTTTATATTGCCACTTGTGATAGGGACCTTTATTATGTAGTCCATCGCTTTTATTTCTTCCATATCACAAGCTCGTATAAAGCTTATTTTCTTCACACTAATAGATCATACATATTTAGAGAGAAATTTTTATTGCTTGCACCGATGACAACTTACTTGAAGGATCTTACTCAATCCATAGGTAGGTATGGTGGACTCTCATGTTAAAACTGGGTTCAGGGATGTTTGGAAGCACAAGTAGTATCTCTCCTTGGTGCAAAGAATTTGGCTAGCATGAGGGGGAAAAGCAAGCTCAACATGTTGGATGATCCATGACAATATAACTTATTCGGATATAAGAAAACATAACCCATTATGTTGTCTTCCTTGTCCAACATCAACTTTTTAGCATGTCATATTTTAATGAGTGCTCACAATCATAAAAGATTCCAAGATAGTATATTTATATGTGAAAACCTCTCTTTCTTTATCACTTCCTATTAATTGCAACGATGACCAAAACTATGTTTTTCAACTCTCAACAACTTTTATTCATCATACTCTTTATATGTGAAGTCATTACTCTCCATAAGATCAATATGATCTTTTTATTTCTTTTTATTCTTTCTTTAATTCCCTCAAGATCATATCAAGATAGCAAAGCCCTCAACTCAAAACTACTCTTTATTATATATAGCTTGCGGACTCGATTACATAGATAGAGATCAAAACAAAACTCAAAGCTAGATCATACTAAAACTTTATTCTACTAGATCAAGATATAACCCAAAGGATCAAACTAAGAAAAATGATAAAGATAGAGGTGTGATGGTGATACGATACCGGGGCACCTCCCCTCAAGCTTGGCAGTTGCCAAGGGGAGTGCCCATACCCATGTATTTATGTATCTTTCTTCGGTGGTGGTGATGTGATATTATTGGCGATGATGCCCTTTAGGATATGATTCTCATCCTCGAGCTTATTAACTTGCTACTTAAGATCCATTATTTCCTTATGAAGTTTACCCATGACGATTAAAGCTCCATTCACCCATGGATGTTTCATAGTTGTGGGATAAAAGGCAACACTCTTTTTCATATTTTCATAAGAAAGAAATCTAGCATTGGGAGGGATGACCGAATTTGGAATTGCCGATCTCTAAAGTTCCTCCATCATGAATCTGGCTTGGATACGAGAAGTAACTTCTTGATCCTCCTCCATGGCATCTACCCTTTTCAAGTCGGCCTCAATCTCTTCCTCTGTTGATGGCCGAAAGTGATCAGCTCCGCTATTGGCTCTTGGCCCCGGTGTCGGATGATATGCCCGACTCTCCCCAACTGACTCTTGAGAGGACATCTTGCTCTTGGCCCCAGTGTCGGATGAGGCCCTAGTGTCGGCAGAAACAATTCAAAACAAAAACAGAGGGTTTCATTGTGGTACCGTGGTCAAAACCTTCGGGAGATTATATAATAAATTTTTACCGTACATAAGAAGCATCGTAGAAGAAAACGGAGTCCGGAGGGCACACGAGGTGGCCACGAGGCAGGGGGCGCACCCTCCACCCTCGTGGAGACCTCGTGTCTCTTTCGGACTACTTTTAATTTCCCTAATTTTTTAAATATTCCAAAACGGGAAAAAATTGCTATTTGAACAGTTTTGGAGTCGGTTTACTTACTGTACCACATACCTATTCCTTTTCGGAGTATGAAATGTTTTGGAAAGTGTCCCTTATGTACTCCTCCGAGGTTACAGTGTTAATAACATTGGTTTAAATGTTTATGGAATTACGTGAGATATAATGTTTGATTCTTTGACCGTTTACCACCTTCGGATTTATGCGTTCGGCGTTGTTGATTTTGATGGCACCAGAACGATAGACCTCCTCGATAATGTAAGCACCTTCGCATTTAGAGAGAAGTTTTGCTGCAAAAAATCTTAAACGAGAGTTGTATAGCAAAACATAATCACCTACATTAAACTCACGCTTTTGTATCCTTTTGCCATGCCATCTTTTAACTTTTCTTTAAACAACTTGACATTCTCATAGGTTTGGGTTCTCCATTCATCAAGAGAGCTAATGTCAAATAACCTCTTCTCACCGGTAAGTTTGAAATCATAATTGAGCTCTTTAATAGCCCAGTATGCCTTATGTTCTAGTTCGAGAGGTAAGTGACATGCTTTTCCATAAACCATTTTATACGGAGACATACCCATAGGATTTTTATAAGCAGTTCTATAGGCCCATAATGCATCATCAAGTTTCTTGGACCAATTCTTTCTAGATCTATTAACAGTCTTTTGCAAAATCAATTTAATCTCTCTATTATTCAATTGTACTTGACCACTAGGCTGAGGATGGTATGGAGATGAAATTCTATGATTAACATCATACTTAGCAAGCATTTTACAAAAAGCACCATGAATAAAATGTGAACCACCATCAGTCATTAAATATCTAGGGACTCCAAACCTCGAAAAAATAACTTCTTTAAGCATCTTAATAGAAGTGTTATGATCATCACTACTAGTTGGATTTGGAATAGCTTCTACCCACTTAGTAACATAATCAACATCAACTAAAATATGTGTATACCCATTGGAGGAAGGAAAAGGTCCCATATAGTCAAAGCCCCAAACATCAAATGGTTCAATAACAAGTGAATAATTCATAAGCATTTCCCGACATCTACTAATATTACCAATTCTTTGACATTCATCGCAAGACAAGACAAACTTACGAGCATCTTTGAAAAGAGTAGGCCAATAAAAACCGGATTGCAGTACCTTATGTGCAGTTCTATCTCCAGTGTGGTGTCCTCCGTAAGCCTCGGAGTGACACTTGTGTAGGATCTGTTCCTGTTCATCCTAAGGTACACAACGTCTAATAACACCATCTACTCCTTTGTAAAGGTGTGGGTCATCCCAAAAGTAATGTCTTAAATCGTAGGAAAAACTTTTTCTTTTGCTGGTATGTGAAACTAGGTGGTATAAATTTAGCAACAATGTAATTAGCATAATCAGCATACTATGGAGCAGTACGAGAAGCATTTATGACAGCTGATTGTTCATCAGGAAAGCTATCATCAATAGGTAGTGGGTCATCAAGGACATTCTCTAACCTAGACAAGTTGTCTGCAACGTGGTTCTCAGCTCCCTTTCTATCAATAATATGCAAATCAAATTCTTGTATCAAGAGAACCCATCTAATAATTCTAGGTTTAGCATCTTTCTTTTTGATGAGATATTTAATAGCAGCATGATCAGTGTGAACAGTTACTTTGTAATCAACAATATAAGGTCTGAACTTATCACAAGCAAATACAACTGCAAAAAATTCTTCTTCGGTAGTAGCATAGTTTCTCTAGGCACTGTCTAGAGTTTTACTAGCATATTGGATAACATTTAATTTCTTATCAACTCTTTGTCCCAGTAAAGCACCAACAGTGTCAGATCCCTAGCTTCTGGTTTTGCACTAGACTAGCTCCATGTGTGCATCATGTTTAAATTTGAAAGAAACTTTAAATGGGGATTAATCAAACCCTACCACGAGAAAGAATTCAATAGGATCAAATAAAATATTTTTCAAGAACCCGAAATGCCCTTTAAAAATGTTCATGATTTTTGATAAAGGTGGAAACCTCTGCCAAAAATCATGAGCATAATTGTTGGCCATTTATGGATTTTTGAATTAACCCATATTATATTTGAATTGGGGCATTTGAATTCTATAAATATTTGAAATGCTCAAATTATTCTAAAATAATTTGAGGGCTATTGGAAATAATTTCACAAGTGCCCACAATTATTATCAACATTTTATCAAATGGTTTAGTATTTTTTTTACTAAATCAAAACAAAACAGTAAAAAATATAAAATTGAAACAAAAAGAAAGAGAAAGAAAGAGGAAGCCCACTTGGGCCACTTACCTGGCCGGCCCAGCTAGCAGCCCAGCCAACAGGCCCAGCCCACCAGGGGCAGCATTGTCTTCTTCCTCCTGCCAGGAGGAGAAGTAGCTGCGTGCCCGGCGCACAGCCGAGCCGCTCCAGCTGCTCCCTGCCTGCCTACCCCTCCCCGGCCCTTCCGGATGCGCCACGGAGACGCCCAACCCCCCTCTTCTAGTTCCCCCTCTCTCTGGTCGTCTCCTCCTTCTCTATCCCTCATGCACGCAGCCGCCGAGCGCCTCACAGCTCGTCGACGAGCACCACTACAGCCACCGGCCACCACACGCCCCTCCAAAGCACCAAGAAGCTCCGCCGTCGACCTCTAAACCATCTTCGCCGAGTCACGCCACCGAACGCGCCCCGCAATGCCATCCCCGACGCCTTCTTTAACCTCGGTGCCCGGAGGTCATCATCGTCGATTCGCTGCCTACCGGTCGTCCCCGCGCCTCTAGACCCATCTATTAGCCCCTATGCGAGCTTCCTTGTCGAACCCATCCCCTCCCTCTCTCGTTTAAGCTCGCTAGCTCCGATCCCCACCGGACCCAAGAGCTTCCCGCTGCTGGCCATGTCACCATTGTGGGCAGGGCCTGTTTAAGCCATGCCCGAGCACGTCGTTGAGGTCCTACAGCCCCCGTAGACCCCAACCGTTTGCCTAGCTTGCTCCATCGTGCACCATAGCGCCATCCCGCTCGAAGCCACAGCTCCGGCCGCCGCCCGGCTTGTCACCACCGCCACTACACGCTGCCCCAGCACACACCGCGGCCACCACTGTATGCGCTGCTTCGCGGGCTTTCTAGCGCACCCAGTCGCACGTCCAGCCAACACCAGAGATGGCTGGACGAGGAGAGCCGCCGTGTCTGCTTACCGCCGGCAATTAGTTGCCAGATTAGATGACATGGCCCAGGCTTAATTAGCACTAACCACCGATTAGTTAACCCTTAGAGTCATTGACCGACTGGCCCCACCTGGTAATTAACCACATGGTTATTCCCTGTTTAATTTAAGCTAATGCCCGTGGCCCCACCGGTTAGTTTGACCTTGCCACCTCAGCGTTGACCTGGCCCCACTGGTCAGCACCTACTGTGAACGCTGTTACACTGACATGCGGGACCCACAGGTTAGGGTTGACCTGGGTCAGCGCAGTTGACCTGCTGACGTAATGCTTACATAGTGCTGACACAGTTAATCATTTCTGGATTTTTATTAATCCTGGAAATTTCAGAAAATATCCAAAACTTCAAGAATTCATATAAATTCAACCGTAACTCTGAATGAAATAATTTATATATGAAAAATGATCGGAAAAATCCAATCTATCCATCTGTACCATTTCATGCATGTTAGAACAACTTATGACTACTGTTTAGGACAACTCAATTAAATGGCATTTAAGAAATCACGTATGGAGTTTGAATTGAATCTTTGATTCAAACCAACTTCATTTAATTGGGTTGCTAGTTGCATTAGCTCAAACCACAACATGTTGCCATGCCACATTCATGCATCATATTGTTGAATTGCATTGATTGTGTTCTTCCTTGTTTGCCGGTAATTGTTCCCTCTCAGTAGACGACGTTTTGACGATGTGATCGATGACACCGATGAAGAAATATACTATCTTCAGAAGTGCCAGGCAAGCAAACCCCCCTTGTTCATTCCGATACAATCCCACTCTCTCGCTCCTGCTCTCTTTTACTGCATTAGGACAACAACGTTTCAACTGTTACATGATACGGTAGCTGAATCCTTTTCCTCTGCATGATCTGTCATTGCCATAGTAAATAGATGAAACCCACTAACATGAGTAGGAGTTGTTTGAGCCCTGATGTGCCTACTCATTCATGTTTGTTTGTCATGCCTGCTACTGCTTAGAGTTGAGTCAGGTCTGATTCATCAGGGATGAATTGGAATGTTGTGAACATGTCCTACTGTTGAGAGCTAAGTGTGCGAATACGATTTGGTAAAGGTAGCGGTGAGAGGCCATGTAGGAGTACATGGTGGGTTGTCTCATTGAAACCGTCCTCAGGAAATGAGTTCTGTGTTTGTGATCCATGAACAGCTACTACCACACATTGGAATGCTTAAGTGCCCCTCTCGACTTATTAATCAACTCGATATCTGTCCAGGAGTTGCAACTAGTTTCTGGTGTTTGTAGGTAGTGCTAGTAGTCTACCAAGTGGCACCCGGTATAGGTGGGCTTGGGACAGACTAGGTGCAGTGGCACGGTGTACCAAGTGGCGTCCGGATGGTGGGCTTGGGAACCCTGATCACATTGTTTGGGGCCGTGAGCGATACCCCGGCCCGATCTCCTTGCGGATGGAATCCGAATAGGCGATAAACATGGACTAGAGACTTGTGTGTTTAGTCAGGTCGTGGCCGACACCCTCACCAGGCTTCCGCTTGAAGGTTGCCGAGATACATGACGTGTACGTGGCGGTAAGAGGCGAGAGCGTGTGTGAAGAAGTACACCCCTGCAGGGTTAACATCATCTATTCGAATAGCCGCGTCCGCGGTAATGGACCTCTGGGTTGCCTATACAGTTCATAGACAAGTGAAAGTGGATACTCTAAAATACGCAAGATAAGCATGAGTGCTACAGATGGCCTTCTCGTAAGATAAGCGGGAGCGGATCCATAGTGGTGTATTGATATTGTGAATATGTGGACTCGTGTGTGCCACCTCAAAAGATTTACTTGCAGTCGTAGTTCAGGATAGCCAACGAGTCAAAGCTGGCTTTCTGCAGTTAAACCCCACCATCCTTTGTTGATACTGATGCATATGTAGTTAGTTCTGATGTAAGTCTTGCTGGGTACATTTGTACTCACGTTTTCTTAATTTATGTTTTTGCAGAGAGACTCCAGTCTCATTAGTAGTTCCGCATGGACTTCGACATTTAGCTTGTTACCTCAGCTACAATTTGTGCCCTCTAGAGGGTCTTGTAGATAGTCAGGCTTCTTAGCCCTTTTCATTTGTAGATGTCTGTACTCAGACATGTTAAGCTTCCGCATGTGCTTTTGACTTGTATGCTCTAAATGCTGGGTCATCAGACCCATGTTTGTAATATCTCGCTCCTCGGAGCCTAATGAATAAATACTTTGAGTTTTAGAGTCGTGTTGTGATGCCATGTTGTATTTGCACATATCGGGTATATTGTGTGTATGATTTGAAATGCTTGGTATGTGTGGGATCCGACAACCTAGTTTATTATTCTTGGTAGCCCCTCTTATCGGGAAATGTCTCCTGGTGCTTCCACTGAGCCATGGTAGCTTCCTACTGCTCCAAAACACTTAGGCTGGTGCTACCTCTTGAGCACTGTGTTGGTTTTCCCTTGAAGAGGAAAGGGTGATGCAGCAAAGTAGCATAAGTATTTCCCTCAATTTTTGAGAACCAAGGTATCAATACAGTAGGAGGCTCCTCAAAAGTCCCTCCTACCTACACAAACAAACAAGAACCTCGCAACCAACGTGATAAAGGGGTTGTCAATCCCTTCACGGTAACTTGCGAAAGTGAGATCTGATAGAGATAATAAGATAAGATAAATATTTTTGGTATATTTATGATATAGATTGGAAAGTAAAGATTGCAAATAAAAGATAGATGGGAAACTTATATGATAAAAGATAGACCCGGGGGCCATAGGTTTCACTAGTGGCTTCTCTCAAGATAGCATAAGTATTACGGTGGGTGAACAAATTACTGTCGAGCAATTGATAGAAAAGTGCATAGTTATGAGAATATCTAGGTATGATCATGTATATAGGCATCACGTCCGCAACAAGTAGATCGAAACGATTCTGCATCTACTACTATTACTCCACACATCGACCGACTCCTGCCTGCATCTAGAGTATTAAGTTCATAAGAACATAATAACACATTAAGAAAGATGACATGATGTAGAGGGATAAACTCAAGCAATATGATATAAACCCCATCTTTTTATCCTCGATGGCAACAATACAATACGTGCCTTGCTGCCCCTGCTGTCACTGGGAAAGGACACCACAAGATTGAACCCAAAGCTAAGCACTTCTCCCATTGCAAGAAAGATCAATCTAGTAGGCCAAACCAAACTGATAATTCGAAGAGACTTGCCAAGATAACCAATCATACATAAAAGAACTCAGAGGAGATTCAAATATTTCTCATAGATAAACTTGTTCATAAACCCAAAATTCATCGGATCTCAACAAAGACACCGCAAAAAGAGTTACATCGAATAGATCTCCGAGAAGATCGAGGAGAACTTTGTATTGAGATTCAAAGAGAGAGAAGAAGCCATCTAGCTAATAACTATGAACCCGAAGGTCTGTGGTAAACTACTCACAACTCATCGGAGAGGCCTTGGAGATGATGTAGAGGCCCTCCATGGTCGATTCACCCTCCGGCGGAGCGCCGACGAAGTCTCCAAGATGGGATCTCGCAGATACAGAATGTTGCAGCAGTGGAAATAGTTTTTCGTGGTGCTCCAGGATGTTTTCAGGGTACGTGGATATATAGAGGCGAAGGAGGTAGGTCAGGGGAGCCACGAGGGGCCCACAAGGGTGGGGCGCGCGCCCACCCCCCTAGGGCGCGCCCTCCTGCCTCATGGCCGCCTCGGCTACTTCTTGACATCCACTCCAAGTCTCCTGGATTGCGTTTGTTCCAAAAAGATCGCTCCCGAAGGTTTCATTCCGTTTGGACTCTGTTTGATATTCCTTTTCTTCGAAACACTGAAATAGGCAAAAAAAGCAATTCGGACTGGGCCTCCGGTTAGTAGGTTAGTCCCAAAAATGATATAAAAGTGTAAAGTAAAGCCCATAAACATCCAAAACGGGTAATATAATAGCATGGAGCAATCAAAAATTATAGATACGTTGGAGACGTAGCAAGCATCCCCAAGCTTAATTCCTGCTCGTCCTCGAGTAGGTAAATGATAAAAACAGATTTTTTAATGTGGAATGCTACCTAGCATATTTCTCAATGTAATTTTCTTTATTGTGGCATGAATGTTCAGATCCAAATGATTCAAAATAAAAGTTCATATTGACATGAAAACAATAATACTTCAAGCATACCAACAAAGCAATCATGTCTTCTCAAAATAACATGGCTAAAGAAAGCTACCCCTACAAAATCATATAGTCTGGTTATGCTCTATCTTCATCACACAAAGTATTTAATCATGCACAACCCTGATGACAAGCCAAGCAATTGTTTCATACTTTTATGTTCTCAAACTTATTCAACTTTCACGCAATACATGAGCGTGACCCATGGACATAGCACTATTTGTGGAATAGAATGGTGGTTGTGGAGAAGACAAAAAAGGAAATATAGTCTCACATCACCTAGGCATATCAACGGGCTATGGAGATGCCCATTAGTAAATATCAATGTGCGTGAGTAGGGATTGCCATGCAACGGATGCACTAGAGCTTAAGTGTATGAAAGCTCAACAAAAGAAACTAAGTGGGTGTGCATCCAACTTGCTTGCTCACGAAGACCTAGGGCATTTTGAGGAAGCCCATCATTGGAATATACAAGCCAAGTTCTATAATGAAAAATTCCCACTAGTATATGAAAGTGACAACATAGGAGACTCTCTATCATGAAGGTCATGGTGCTACTTTGAAGCACAAGTGTGGAAAAGTATAGTAACATTGTTCCTTCTCTCATTTTCTCTCATTTATTTTTATATTTTTGGTCGGCTTCTTTTGCCTTTTTTTTTAATTTGGGCTTCTTTGGCCTCTTTTATTTTTCATAAAGTTCGGAGTCTCATCCCGACTTGTGGGGGAATCATAGTCTCCATCATCCTTTCCTCACTTGGGACAATGCTCTAATAATGAAGATCATCACACTTTTATTTACTTACAACTCAATACTTAGAACAAAATATGACTCTATGTGGATGCCTCCAACAGTGTACCGGGATATGCAATGAATCAAGAGTGACATGTATGAAAGAATTATCAAGGTGGCTTTGCCACAAATACAATGTCAACTACATGATCATGCAAAAAGCAATATGACAATGACGGAGCGTGTCATAATAAACGGAACGGTGGAAAGTTGCATGGCAATATATCTCGGAATGGCTTTGGAAATGCCAGAATAGGTAGGTATGGTGGCTGTTTTGAGGAAGGTATATGGTGGGTGTATGCTACCGGCGAAAGTTGCGCGGCACAAGAGAGGCTAGCAATAGTGGAAGGGTGAGAGTGCGTATGATCCATGGACTCAACATTAGTCATAAAGAACTCATATACTTATTGCAAAAATCTACAAGTTATTGAAACAAAGTACTACGTGCATGCTCCTAGGGGGATAGTTTGGTAGGAAAAGACCATCGCTCGTCCTCGACCGCCACTCATAAGGAAGACAATCAATAAATAAATCGTGCTCCAATTTCAACAAAGCGGTTCACCATACATGCATGCTACGAGAATCACAAAATTCAACACAAGTATTCCTCAAATTCATAATTACTCCACTAGAATGACTCTAATATTACCACCTTTATATCTCAAAACAATTATCAAGCATCAAATTGATCATAGCATCCAATTCACTTCCTATGATAGTGTTTATTATACCCAACTTGGATGCCCATCATTCTAGGACCAATTTTATAACCATAGCAAATACCATCCTGTTCTAAAAGGCTCTCAAAATAATATAAGTGAAGCATGAGAGACCAACAATTTCTACAAAATAAATCCACCGTCGTGCTCTAAAAAGAATATAAGTGAAGCACTAGAGCAAAATTGTCTAGCTCAAAAGATATAAGTGAAGCACATAGAGTATTCTTAATAAATTCCAAATCATGTGTGTCTCTCCCAAAAGGTGTGTACAGCAAGGATGATTGTGGTAAACTAAAAAGCAAGGACTCATATCATACAAGGCACTCCAAGAAAAACACATACCATGTGATGAATAAAAATATAGCTCCAAGTAAAGTTACCGATAGACGAAGACGAAAGAGGGGATGCCTTCCGGGGCATCCCCAAGCTTAGGCTTTTGGTTATCCTTGGATTATCTTGGGGTGCCATGGGCATCCCCAAGCTTAGGCTCTTGCCACTCCTTATTCCATAGTCCATCAGATCTTTACCCAAAACTTGAAAACTTCACAACAGAAAACTCAACAGGAAATCTCGTAAGCTCCATTAGTGCAAGAAAGAAAAACCACCACATAAGTTACTGTAATGAACTCATTCTTTATTTATATTGGTGTTAAACCTACTTTATTCCAACTTCTCTATGGTTTATACCGCCCGATACTAGCCATAGATGCATCAAAATAAGCAAACAACACACGGAAAAGAGAATCTGACAAAAACAGAACAGTCTGTAGCAATCTGTAACTTTAGAATACTTCTGGACCTCTAAAACTCCTACGAAAATAGGAAGCCCTGGGAAATTTGTCTGTTGATCTACTGCAAGAAGAATCAACTAAAAATCAGGTTTCTGTGATTTATTAAAATTATTTTCGTGCGCGCAAAAGTTTCTGTTTTTCAGCAGAATCAAATTAACTATCACCGTAGGTTATCCTATAGGTTCTACTTGGCACAAACAGTAATTAAAACATAAAACCACATCTAAACAGAGTCTAGATGAATTATTTATTACTAAACAGAAGGCAAAATCAAGGAACAAAAATAAAATTGGGTTGCCTCCCAACAAGCACTATCGTTTAACGCCCCTAGCTAGGCATAAAAGCGGGAATAGATCTAAGTATTGCCATCTTTGGTATTCAATTCATAAGTGGCTCTCATAATAGATTCATAAGGTAACTTGACTTTATTTCTAGGGAAGTGTTCCATGCCTTTCCTTAATGGAAATTGGAATCTAATATTCCCTTCCTTCATATCAATAATTGCACCAATCGTTCTAAGGAAAGGTCTACCAAGAATAATAGGGCATGAAAGATTGCAATCTATATCAAGAACGATAAAATCTATGGGCACATAATTCCTATTTGCAACAATAAGAACATAATTAATCCTTCCCATAGGTTTCTTAATAGTGGAATCCGCAAGGTGCAAGTTTAAAGAGCAATCATCAACATCATGGAAACCTAGCACATCACATAAAGTTTTTGGAATCGTGGAAACACTAGAACCCAAATCAAACAAAGCATATCATTCCTGATCTTTAGTTTTAATTTTAACAGTAGGTTCCCACTCATCATAAAGTTTTCTAGGTATAGAAACTTCCAATTCAAGTTTTTTCTCATAAGGTTGCCTCAAAGCATCAACAATATGTTTGGTAAAAGCTTTATTTTGAATATAAGCATGAGGAGAATTCAACATGCAGTACAAAAAAAAGACACATCCATGACATTTTGGGCCAAACAAATTTTTTTCTGTCATGCTTATGACACTTCTATGACGATAATTGTGACAAAACCTAGTATCATCATAGATGTGGTGGGCTCCTACTTGTATGACAAAAAATCATGATAGAAAATGGGCTTTTCGTCCAGGGCGGGCCGGAGACGCAGCTGCATGACATTCTTTGGGCCGTCCATGACAGAAAAAACCATGGTAGAAGCGAGGGCGAGGAAAATTTCGGTGAGTTCCCGGTTACGGTGGGTGGTCGGGGGCCGAGTGATGCGCGTTTCTCTCGTACACGTACGCACGTTGGCTCTAACTGAACCCGAGCAAGGCGTTAGGCTCTAACTAAACCCGAGCGTTTGCACTGCAGGCTACGCGTTACTGAACCCGAGCGATTGATAGATGGCTATTAACTGAACCCGACCCTGTGGAGGGCTGGATGAACAGTAGACGGTGGAGGGGTGGATGAACAGGACGACCCATGGAGGGCTAGATGAACAGTAGACGGTGGAGGGGTGGATGAACAGTAGCCCGTGGAGGGGTGGTTGAACAGGAGCCCATGGAGAGGGGTGGTTGAGCAGTAGCCGGTTGAGTAGCGCGCGGTGGAGGCTGGATGAATAGGAGCCCGTGGATGAACAGTCGCAGGTGGAGGCCGGAGGAGGTCGACGGTGGAGATGAACAATATCCCATGGAGTCCCGTTTTGTGGTATGCCACACCCCTCCCGATGAACATGACCCCCGTTTTGACCGTAGCGCTCCAACACAAGTCTGCTTCGTCCGTTTTGTGGTACGCCACACCCCTCCCGATCAACAGGACCCTGTTTCGACCATAGGAGGTCCAACACAAGTCTGTTTCCTCCGTTTTGCGGTACGCAGACCCCTCCCGATGAATAGGATCCCGTTTCAAACGTGGCCGGTCGAACACAAGTCCGTTTCCTCCGTTCTGCAGTACGCCAGGCCTCGTTTCCATCGCCTGTTCTGTCCAAGCCCTCCCAATGAACACGACGAAGCATTCCGTTCCGACACAGCCGGTTGGCTCCCCATGAACACGACGACGACGCTGTTTCTCCGTTCCTACCCATCCATATACACGAGCACTGGCCGTACGTATGCACGAGTAGGCGTTCGAGACCCCGCCCGTATGTACGTACGTGGCCGTATTTTCTTTCTTGCACATTGACCGCTGTACGTACGTGTACATGCTACGTGCGCGCCTCTACTACGACATGTGCGCGCCTCTACATCCACCAGTATGTACGTACATGTTTGTGACTAGAATGACAACACTACGTACGCTTCGACCAAGTGGGTCCCGACTGTCAGGCACTTCCTTGCGTGCGAAGATGTAGCTGGTGGGTCCCAGCAGTCAGGGGGAAATGTTTTTTTCGCGAAATCCAGTGGCCCGTCTGATGGGTCCCTGCTGTGAGGCGGAGGTATCATTATTTTCCGCGTAATAAGGAGGCACTTCCTTGCTGCGACCGTGAACCCAGCTGTCAGCCTCTCCACGTACAGTCCATGTCCGATGGAAGTCGTTACTTGACCACGTTGACCACGCCGCGCCGAGAGCACCATGGCGGTGGAGGACGGCGAGGCCTAGGAAGGGGACGACGCAGAGCTGAGGAAGACGCGGCCTTGGATGCCCACACGTAGAGGAGTATGAGGGTTCACTCATTCGGCTGCAGTGTGAGGCTGCCGTCGCCGCAGAATAACAAGGTGTGTGGGTGAGTAGAGGGATGGCCTGGCTAGCGGTAGGAGTAGTTGTTGGAAATATGCCCTAGAGGCAATAATAAATTAGTTATTATTATATTTCCTTGTTCATGATAATCATTTATTATCCATGCTATAATTGTATTGATAGGAAACTCAGATACATGTGTGGGTACATAGACAACACCATGTCCCTAGTAAGCCTCTACTTGACTAGCTCGTTGATGAATAGATGGTCACGGTTTCCTGACCATGGACATTAGATGTCGTTGATAACGGGATCACATCATTAGAAGAATGATGTGATGGACAAGACCCAATCCTAAGCCTAGCACAAAGATCGTAGTTCGTATGCTAAAGCTTTTCTAATGTCAAGTATCTTTTCCTTAGACCATGAGATTGTGCAACTCCCGAATACCGTAGGAATGCTTTGGGTGTACCAAACGTCACAACGTAACTGGGTGGCTATAAAGGTGCACTACAGGTATCTCCGAAAGTGTCTGTTGCGTTGGCACGAATCGAGACTGGGATTTGTCACTCCGTGTAAACGGAGAGGTATCTTTGGGCCCACTCGGTAGGACATCATCATAATGTGCACAATGTGACCAAGGGGTTGATCACAGGATGATGTGTTACGGAACGAGTAAAGAGACTTGCTGGTAACGAGATTGAACAAGGTATTGGTATACCGACGATCGAATCTCGGGCAAGTACAATACCGTTAGACAAAGGGAATTGTATACGGGATCAATGGAGTCCTTGACATCGTGGTTCATCCGATGAGATCATCGTGGAACATGTGGGAGCCAACATGGGTATCCAGATCCCGCTGTTGGTTATTGACCAGAGAACGTCTCGGTCATGTCTGCATGGTTCCCGAACCCGTAGGGTCTACACACTTAAGGTTCGATGACGCTAGGGTTATAAAGGAAGTTTGTATGTGGTTACCGAATGTTGTTCGGAGTCCCGGATGAGATCCTGGACGTCACGAGGAGTTCCGGAATGGTCCGCAGGTAAAGATTTATATATGGGAAGTCCTGTTTTGGTCACCGGAAAAGTTTCGGGTTTTATCGGTAAAGTACCGGGACCACCGGGAGGGTCCCGGGGGTCCACCAAGTGGGGCCACCAACCCCGGAGGGCTGCATGGGCCAAGTGTGGGAGGGTACCAGCCCCAGGTGGGCTGGTGCGCCCCCCACAAGGGGCCCAAGGCGTAGGGAAGAGTGGGAGGGGGCAAACCCTAGGGCAGATGGGCCCTAAGGCCCACCCCAGGCGCGCCTCCCCTCTCTCCCCCTCTAGGCGCCACCCAGATGGCATCTGGGGGCTGCTGCCACCCTTGGGGAGGGAACCCTAGAGGGGGAGCAGCCCCCTCCCCTCCCCCTAGTAATACATGAGGTCTGGGGGCTGCCTAAACCACAAGTTTCTCTCCCTCTTGGCGCAGCCCTACCTCTCTCCCTTCTCCTCTCCCGCGGTGCTTGGCGAAGCCCTGCTGGATCACCACGCTCCTCCATCACCACCACGCCGTTGTGCTGCAGCTGTATGGAGTCTTCCTCAACCTCTCCCTCTCTCCTTGCTGGATCAAGGCATGGGAGACATCATCGGGTTGTACGTGTGTTGAACGCGGAGGTGCCGTCCGTTCGGCACTAGGATCTCCGGTGATTTGGATCACAATGAGTACGACTCCTTCAACCCCGTTCTCTTGAACGCTTCCGCTTAGTGATCTACAAGGGTATGTAGATGCACTCTCCTTCCCCTCGTTGCTGGTTTCTCCATAGATAGATCTTGGTGACACGTAGGAAAATTTTCAATTTCTGCTACGTTCCCCAACAGTGGCATCATGAGCTAGGTCTGTTGCGTAGATTCTTTGCACGAGTAGAACAGAAAGTAGTTGTGGGCGTTGATTTTGTTCAATATGCTTACCGTTACTAGTCCAATCTTGTTTCGACGGTATTGTGGGATGAAGCGTCCCGGACCGACCTTACACGTACACTTACGTGAGACAGGTTCCACCGACTGACATGCACTTGTTGCATAAGGTGGCTAGCGGGTGCCACTCTCTCCCACTTTAGTCGGATCGGATTCGATGAAAGGGTCCTTATGAAGGGTAAATAGCAATTGGCATATCACGTTGTGGCTTTTGCGTAGGTAAGAAACGTTCTTGCTAGAAACCCATAGCAGCCACGTAAAACATGCAAACAACAATTAGAGGACGTCTAACTTGTTTTTGCAGGGTATGCTATGTGATGTGATATGGCCAAGAAGAATGTGATGAATGATATGTGATGTATGAGATTGATCATGTTCTTGTAATAGGAATCACGACTTGGCATGTCGGTGAGTATGACAACCGGCAGGAGCCATAGGAGTTGTCTTTATTTATTGTATGACCTGCGTGTCATTGAACAACGCCATGTAATTACTTTACTTTATTGCTAACCGGTAGCCATAGTAGTAGAAGTAATAAGTTGGCGAGACAACTTCATGGAGACACGATGATGGAGATCATGGTGTCATGCCGGTGACGATGATGATCATGGAGCCCCGAAGGTTTCATTCCGTTTGGACTCTGTTTGATATTCCTTTTCTTCGAAACACTGAAATAGGCAAAAAAAGCAATTCGGACTGGGCCTCCAGTTAGTAGGTTAGTCCCAAAAATGATATAAAAGTGTAAAGTAAAGCCCATAAACATCCAAAACGGGTAATATAATAGCATGGAGCAATCAAAAATTATAGATACGTTGGAGACGTAGCAAGCATCCCCAAGCTTAATTCCTGCTCGTCCTCGAGTAGGTAAATGATAAAAACAGATTTTTTAATGTGGAATGCTACCTAGCATATTTCTCAATGTAATTTTCTTTATTGTGGCATGAATGTTCAGATCCAAATGATTCAAAATAAAAGTTCATATTGACATGAAAACAATAATACTTCAAGCATACCAACAAAGCAATCATGTCTTCTCAAAATAACATGGCTAAAGAAAGCTACCCCTACAAAATCATATAGTCTGGTTATGCTCTATCTTCATCACACAAAGTATTTAATCATGCACAACCCTGATGACAAGCCAAGCAATTGTTTCATACTTTTATGTTCTCAAACTTATTCAAGTTTCACGCAATACATGAGCGTGACCCATGGACATAGCACTATTTGTGGAATAGAATGGTGGTTGTGGAGAAGACAAAAAAGGAAATATAGTCTCACATCACCTAGGCATATCAACGGGCTATGGAGATGCCCATTAGTAAATATCAATGTGCGTGAGTAGGGATTGCCATGCAACGGATGCACTAGAGCTTAAGTGTATGAAAGCTCAACAAAAGAAACTAAGTGGGTGTGCATCCAACTTGCTTGCTCACGAAGACCTAGGGCATTTTGAGGAAGCCCATCATTGGAATATACAAGCCAAGTTCTATAATGAAAAATTCCCACTAGTATATGAAAGTGACAACATAGGAGACTCTCTATCATGAAGGTCATGGTGCTACTTTGAAGCACAAGTGTGGAAAAGGATAGTAACATTGTTCCTTCTCTCATTTTCTCTCATTTATTTTTATATTTTTGGTCGGCTTCTTTTGCCTTTTTTTTTAATTTGGGCTTCTTTGGCCTCTTTTATTTTTCATAAAGTTCGGAGTCTCATCCCGACTTGTGGGGGAATCATAGTCTCCATCATCCTTTCCTCACTTGGGACAATGCTCTAATAATGAAGATCATCACACTTTTATTTACTTACAACTCAATACTTAGAACAAAATATGACTCTATGTGGATGCCTCCGACAGTGTACCGGGATATGCAATGAATCAAGAGTGACATGTATGAAAGAATTATCAAGGTGGCTTTGCCACAAATACAATGTCAACTACATGATCATGCAAAAAGCAATATGACAATGACGGAGCGTGTCATAATAAACGGAACGGTGGAAAGTTGCATGGCAATATATCTCGGAATGGCTTTGGAAATGCCAGAATAGGTAGGTATGGTGGCTGTTTTGAGGAAGGTATATGGTGGGTGTATGCTACCGGCGAAAGTTGCGCGGCACAAGAGAGGCTAGCAATAGTGGAAGGGTGAGAGTGCGTATGATCCATGGACTCAACATTAGTCATAAAGAACTCATATACTTATTGCAAAAATCTACAAGTTATTGAAACAAAGTACTACGTGCATGCTCCTAGGGGGATAGTTTGGTAGGAAAAGACCATCGCTCGTCCTCGACCGCCACTCATAAGGAAGACAATCAATAAATAAATCGTGCTCCAATTTCAACAAAGCGGTTCACCATACATGCATGCTACGAGAATCACAAAATTCAACACAAGTATTCCTCAAATTCATAATTACTCCACTAGAATGACTCTAATATTACCACCTTTATATCTCAAAACAATTATCAAGCATCAAATTGATCATAGCATCCAATTCACTTCCTATGATAGTGTTTATTATACCCAACTTGGATGCCCATCATTCTAGGACCAATTTTATAACCATAGCAAATACCATCCTGTTCTAAAAGGCTCTCAAAATAATATAAGTGAAGCATGAGAGACCAACAATTTCTACAAAATAAATCCACCGTCGTGCTCTAAAAAGAATATAAGTGAAGCACTAGAGCAAAATTGTCTAGCTCAAAAGATATAAGTGAAGCACATAGAGTATTCTTAATAAATTCCAAATCATGTGTGTCTCTCCCAAAAGGTGTGTACAGCAAGGATGATTGTGGTAAACTAAAAAGCAAGGACTCATATCATACAAGGCACTCCAAGAAAAACACATACCATGTGATGAATAAAAATATAGCTCCAAGTAAAGTTACCGATAGACGAAGACGAAAGAGGGGATGCCTTCCGGGGCATCCCCAAGCTTAGGCTTTTGGTTATCCTTGGATTATCTTGGGGTGCCATGGGCATCCCCAAGCTTAGGCTCTTGCCACTCCTTATTCCATAGTCCATCAGATCTTTACCCAAAACTTGAAAACTTCACAACAGAAAACTCAACAGGAAATCTCGTAAGCTCCATTAGTGCAAGAAAGAAAAACCACCACATAAGTTACTGTAATGAACTCATTCTTTATTTATATTGGTGTTAAACCTACTTTATTCCAACTTCTCTATGGTTTATACCGCCCGATACTAGCCATAGATGCATCAAAATAAGCAAACAACACACGGAAAAGAGAATCTGACAAAAACAGAACAGTCTGTAGCAATCTGTAACTTTAGAATACTTCTGGACCTCTAAAACTCCTACGAAAATAGGAAGCCCTGGGAAATTTGTCTGTTGATCTACTGCAAGAAGAATCAACTAAAAATCAGGTTTCTGTGATTTATTAAAATTATTTTCGTGCGCGCAAAAGTTTCTGTTTTTCAGCAGAATCAAATTAACTATCACCGTAGGTTATCCTATAGGTTCTACTTGGCACAAACAGTAATTAAAACATAAAACCACATCTAAACAGAGTCTAGATGAATTATTTATTACTAAACAGAAGGCAAAATCAAGGAACAAAAATAAAATTGGGTTGCCTCCCAACAAGCACTATCGTTTAACGCCCCTAGCTAGGCATAAAAGCGGGAATAGATCTAAGTATTGCCATCTTTGGTATTCAATTCATAAGTGGCTCTCATAATAGATTCATAAGGTAACTTGACTTTATTTCTAGGGAAGTGTTCCATGCCTTTCCTTAATGGAAATTGGAATCTAATATTCCCTTCCTTCATATCAATAATTGCACCAATCGTTCTAAGGAAAGGTCTACCAAGAATAATAGGGCATGAAAGATTGCAATCTATATCAAGAACGATAAAATCTATGGGCACATAATTCCTATTTGCAACAATAAGAACATAATTAATCCTTCCCATAGGTTTCTTAATAGTGGAATCCGCAAGGTGCAAGTTTAAAGAGCAATCATCAACATCATGGAAACCTAGCACATCACATAAAGTTTTTGGAATCGTGGAAACACTAGAACCCAAATCAAACAAAGCATATCATTCCTGATCTTTAGTTTTAATTTTAACAGTAGGTTCCCACTCATCATAAAGTTTTCTAGGTATAGAAACTTCCAATTCAAGTTTTTTCTCATAAGGTTGCCTCAAAGCATCAACAATATGTTTGGTAAAAGCTTTATTTTGAATATAAGCATGAGGAGAATTCAACATGCAGTACAAAAAAAAGACACATCCATGACATTTTGGGCCAAACAAATTTTTTTCTGTCATGCTTATGACACTTCTATGACGATAATTGTGACAAAACCTAGTATCATCATAGATGTGGTGGGCTCCTACTTGTATGACAAAAAATCATGATAGAAAATGGGCTTTTCGTCCAGGGCGGGCCGGAGACGCAGCTGCATGACATTCTTTGGGCCGTCCATGACAGAAAAAACCATGGTAGAAGCGAGGGCGAGGAAAATTTCGGTGAGTTCCCGGTTACGGTGGGTGGTCGGGGCCGAGTGATGCGCGTTTCTCTCGTACACGTACGCACGTTGGCTCTAACTGAACCCGAGCAAGGCGTTAGGCTCTAACTAAACCCGAGCGTTTGCACTGCAGGCTACGCGTTACTGAACCCGAGCGATTGATAGATGGCTATTAACTGAACCCGACCCTGTGGAGGGCTGGATGAACAGTAGACGGTGGAGGGGTGGATGAACAGGACGACCCATGGAGGGCTAGATGAACAGTAGACGGTGGAGGGGTGGATGAACAGTAGCCCGTGGAGGGGTGGTTGAACAGGAGCCCATGGAGAGGGGTGGTTGAGCAGTAGCCGGTTGAGTAGCGCGCGGTGGAGGCTGGATGAATAGGAGCCCGTGGATGAACAGTCGCAGGTGGAGGCCGGAGGAGGTCGACGGTGGATGAACAGTAGCCCGTGGAGGCTGGAGGAGGTAGACGGTGGAGATGAACAATATCCCATGGAGTCCCGTTTTGTGGTATGCCACACCCCTCCCGATGAACATGACCCCCGTTTTGACCGTAGCGCTCCAACACAAGTCTGCTTCGTCCGTTTTGTGGTACGCCACACCCCTCCCGATCAACAGGACCCTGTTTCGACCATAGGAGGTCCAACACAAGTCTGTTTCCTCTGTTTTGCGGTACGCCAGACCCCTCCCGATGAATAGGATCCCGTTTCAAACGTGGCCGGTCGAACACAAGTCCGTTTCCTCCGTTCTGCAGTACGCCAGGCCTCGTTTCCATCGCCTGTTCTGTCCAAGCCCTCCCAATGAACACGACGAAGCATTCCGTTCCGACACAGCCGGTTGGCTCCCCATGAACACGACGACGACGCTGTTTCTCCGTTCCTACCCATCCATATACACGAGCACTGGCCGTACGTATGCACGAGTAGGCGTTCGAGACCCCGCCCGTATGTACGTACGTGGCCGTATTTTCTTTCTTGCACATTGACCGCTGTACGTACGTGTACATGCTACGTGCGCGCCTCTACTACGACATGTGCGCGCCTCTACATCCACCAGTATGTACGTACATGTTTGTGACTAGAATGACAACACTACGTACGCTTCGACCAAGTGGGTCCCGACTGTCAGGCACTTCCTTGCGTGCGAAGATGTAGCTGGTGGGTCCCAGCAGTCAGGGGGAAATGTTTTTTTCGCGAAATCCAGTGGCCCGTCTGATGGGTCCCTGCTGTGAGGCGGAGGTATCATTATTTTCCGCGTAATAAGGAGGCACTTCCTTGCTGCGACCGTGAACCCAGCTGTCAGCCTCTCCACGTACAGTCCATGTCCGATGGAAGTCGTTACTTGACCACGTTGACCACGCCGCGCCGAGAGCACCATGGCGGTGGAGGACGGCGAGGCCTAGGAAGGGGACGACGCAGAGCTGAGGAAGACGCGGCCTTGGATGCCCACACGTAGAGGAGTATGAGGGTTCACTCATTCGGCTGCAGTGTGAGGCTGCCGTCGCCGCAGAATAACAAGGTGTGTGGGTGAGTAGAGGGATGGCCTGGCTAGCGGTAGGAGTAGTTGTTGGAAATATGCCCTAGAGGCAATAATAAATTAGTTATTATTATATTTCCTTGTTCATGATAATCATTTATTATCCATGCTATAATTGTATTGATAGGAAACTCAGATACATGTGTGGGTACATAGACAACACCATGTCCCTAGTAAGCCTCTACTTGACTAGCTCGTTGATGAATAGATGGTCACGGTTTCCTGACCATGGACATTAGATGTCGTTGATAACGGGATCACATCATTAGAAGAATGATGTGATGGACAAGACCCAATCCTAAGCCTAGCACAAAGATCGTAGTTCGTATGCTAAAGCTTTTCTAATGTCAAGTATCTTTTCCTTAGACCATGAGATTGTGCAACTCCCGAATACCGTAGGAATGCTTTGGGTGTACCAAACGTCACAACGTAACTGGGTGGCTATAAAGGTGCACTACAGGTATCTCCGAAAGTGTCTGTTGCGTTGGCACGAATCGAGACTGGGATTTGTCACTCCGTGTAAACGGAGAGGTATCTTTGGGCCCACTCGGTAGGACATCATCATAATGTGCACAATGTGACCAAGGGGTTGATCACAGGATGATGTGTTACGGAACGAGTAAAGAGACTTGCTGGTAACGAGATTGAACAAGGTATTGGTATACCGACGATCGAATCTCGGGCAAGTACAATACCGTTAGACAAAGGGAATTGTATACGGGATCAATGGAGTCCTTGACATCGTGGTTCATCCGATGAGATCATCGTGGAACATGTGGGAGCCAACATGGGTATCCAGATCCCACTGTTGGTTATTGACCAGAGAACGTCTCGGTCATGTCTGCATGGTTCCCGAACCCGTAGGGTCTACACACTTAAGGTTCGATGACGCTAGGGTTATAAAGGAAGTTTGTATGTGGTTACCGAATGTTGTTCGGAGTCCCGGATGAGATCCCGGACGTCACGAGGAGTTCCGGAATGGTCCGCAGGTAAAGATTTATATATGGGAAGTCCTGTTTTGGTCACCGGAAAAGTTTCGGGTTTTATCGGTAAAGTACCGGGACCACTGGGAGGGTCCCGGGGGTCCACCAAGTGGGGCCACCAACCCCGGAGGGCTGCACGGGCCAAGTGTGGGAGGGTACCAGCCCCAGGTGGGCTGGTGCGCCCCCCACAAGGGGCCCAAGGCGTAGGGAAGAGTGGGAGGGGCAAACCCTAGGGCAGATGGGCCCTAAGGCCCACCCCAGGCGCGCCTCCCCTCTCTCCCCCTCTAGGCGCCACCCAGATGGCATCTGGGGCTTGCTGCCACCCTTGGGGAGGGAACCCTAGAGGGGGAGCAGCCCCCTTCCCTCCCCCTATAAATACATGAGGTCTGGGGGCTGCCTAAACCACAAGTTTCTCTCCCTCTTGGCGCAGCCCTACCTCTCTCCCTTCTCCTCTCCCGCGGTGCTTGGCGAAGCCCTGCTGGATCACCACGCTCCTCCATCACCACCACGCCGTTGTGCTGCAGCTGTATGGAGTCTTCCTCAACCTCTCCCTCTCTCCTTGCTGGATCAAGGCATGGGAGACATCATCGGGTTGTACGTGTGTTGAACGCGGAGGTGCCGTCCGTTCGGCACTAGGATCTCCGGTGATTTGGATCACAATGAGTACGACTCCTTCAACCCCGTTCTCTTGAACGCTTCCGCTTAGTGATCTACAAGGGTATGTAGATGCACTCTCCTTCCCCTCGTTGCTGGTTTCTCCATAGATAGATCTTGGTGACACGTAGGAAAATTTTCAATTTCTGCTACGTTCCCCAACAGTGGCATCATGAGCTAGGTCTGTTGCGTAGATTCTTTGCACGAGTAGAACAGAAAGTAGTTGTGGGCGTTGATTTTGTTCAATATGCTTACCGTTACTAGTCCAATCTTGTTTCGACGGTATTGTGGGATGAAGCGGCCCGGACCGACCTTACACGTACACTTACGTGAGACAGGTTCCACCGACTGACATGCACTTGTTGCATAAGGTGGCTAGCGGGTGCCACTCTCTCCCACTTTAGTCGGATCGGATTCGATGAAAGGGTCCTTATGAAGGGTAAATAGCAATTGGCATATCACGTTGTGGCTTTTGCGTAGGTAAGAAACGTTCTTGCTAGAAACCCATAGCAGCCACGTAAAACATGCAAACAACAATTAGAGGACGTCTAACTTGTTTTTGCAGGGTATGCTATGTGATGTGATATGGCCAAGAAGAATGTGATGAATGATATGTGATGTATGAGATTGATCATGTTCTTGTAATAGGAATCATGACTTGGCATGTCGGTGAGTATGACAACCGGCAGGAGCCATAGGAGTTGTCTTTATTTATTGTATGACCTGCGTGTCATTGAACAACGCCATGTAATTACTTTACTTTATTGCTAACCGGTAGCCATAGTAGTAGAAGTAATAAGTTGGCGAGACAACTTCATGGAGACACGATGATGGAGATCATGGTGTCATGCCGGTGACGATGATGATCATGGAGCCCCGAAGATGGAGATCAAAAGGAGCAATATGATACTGGCCATATCATGTCACTATTTGATTGCATGTGATGTTTATCATGTTTATGCATCTTATTTGCTTAGAATGACGGTAGTAAATAAGATGATCCCTCATTAAAATTTCAAGAAAGTGTTCCACCTAACTGTGCACCGTTGCGAAAGTTCGTCGTTTCGAAGCACCACGTGATGATCGGGTGTGATAGATTCCTACGTTCACATACAACGGGTGTAAGACAGTTTTACACACGTGAAACACTTAGGTTGACTTGACAAGCCTAGCATGTACAGACATGGCCTCGGAACACAAGAGACCGAAAGGTCGAGCATGAGTCGTATAGTAGATACGATCAACATGAAGATGTTCACCGATGATGACTAGTCCGTCTCACGTGATGATCGGACACGACCTAGTTGACTCGAATCATGTAATCACTTAGATGACTAGAGGGATGTCTATCTGAGTGGGAGTTCATAAGATGAACTTAATTATCCTAAACATAGTCAAAAACCCTTTGCAAATTATGTCATAGCTCGCGCTTTAGTTCTACTATTTTAGATATGTTCCTAGAGAAAATATAGTTGAAAGTTGACAGTAGCAATTATGCGGACAGTAGAAGGCTTGTGTCCTTAATGCACCGTTCGGTGTGCTGGACGTCGAACGTGGTCTGTGGATGTTGCGAACATCTGACATACATGTTTTGATGACTACATGATAGTTCGGTAATGTTAAATGGTTTAGAGTTGAGGCACCAAAGACATTTTTCAAATGTCGCGGAACATATGAGATATTTCGAGGGATGAAATTGGGATTTCAGGCTCGTGCCCACGTCAAGAGGTATAAGACCTCCGACGATTTTCTTAGCCTGCAAATAAGGGAGAAAAGCTCAATCGTTGAGCTTGTGCTCAAATTGTCTGAGTATAACAATCACTTGAATCGAGTGGGAGTTGATCTTCCAGAAGAGACAGTGATGTTTCTCCAAAGTCATTGCCACCAAGCTACTAGAGCTTCATGATGAACTATAACATATCAGGGATAGATATGATGATCCTTGAAGTGTTCGCGATGTTTGACACCGCGAAAGTAGAAGTCAAGTAGGAGCATCAATTGTTTATGGTTGGTAAAACCACTAGTTTCAAGAAGGGCAAGGGCAATAAGGGATACTTCATGAAACGGCAAAACAGTTGCTGCTCTAGTGAAGAAACCCAAGGTAGAACCCAAACCCGAGACTAAGTGCTTCTGTAATGAGAGGAACGGACACTGAAGCAGAACCACCCTAGATACTTGGTAGATGAGAAGGCTGGCAAGGTCGATAGAAGTATATTGGATAAACATTGAATTAAATGTGTACTTTACTAGTACTCCTAGTAGCACCAGGGTATTAGATACTGGTTTGGTTGCTAAGTGTTAGTAACTTGAAATAAAAGCTATGGAATAAACGGAGACTAGCTAAAGGTGAGCTGACAATATGTGTTGGAAGTGTTTCCAAGATTGATGTGATCAAGCATCGCACGCTCTCTCTACCATCGAGATTGGTGTTAAAACCTAAATAATTGTTATTTGGTGTTTGCGTTGAGCATAGACATGATTGGATTATGTCTATTGCAATACGGTTATTCATTTAAGGAGAATAATGATTACTCTGTTTATTTGAATAATACCTTCAATGGTCTTGCACCTAAAAATGAATGGTTCATTGAATCTCGATCGTAGTGATACATATTTTCATGCCAAAAGATATAAGATAGTAATGATAGGACCACTTACTTGTGGCACTGCCATGTAAGTCATATTGGTATAAAAAAGCATGAAGAAGCTCCATGTTGATGGATCTTTGGACTCACTCGTTTTTGAAAAGTTTGAGACATGCAAACCATGTCTATTGGTATGTACGCATGAAGAAACTCCATGCAGATGGATCGTTTGGACTCACTTGATTTTGAATCACTTGAGACATGCAAATCATACCACATGGGCAAGATGACTAAAAAGCCTCGTTTTCAGTAAGATGGAACAAGAGAGCAACTTGTTGGAAGTAATACATTTCGATGTGTGTTGTCCAATGAGTGCTGAGGCACGCAGTAGATATCGTTATGTTCTTACTTCAC
This sequence comes from Triticum aestivum, assembly GCF_018294505.1. NCBI lineage: Eukaryota > Viridiplantae > Streptophyta > Magnoliopsida > Poales > Poaceae > Triticum > Triticum aestivum. The sequence continues at coordinate 22,683,984 of NC_057813.1, read as the reverse complement.
GGATGATTTGAGTAGATACTGAGTATATTTACTTGATGAAACACAAGTATGAATTATTGAATGGTTCAAGTAATTTCAGAGTGAAGTTGAAGATCATCGTGACAAGAGGATAAAATGTCTATGATATGATCATAGAGATGAGTATCTGAGTTACGAGCTTTGGCACACAATTAATACATTGTGGAAATTGTTTCACAATTAATACCGCCTGGAACACCATAGTGTGATGGTGTGTCCGAACATCATAGTTGCACCCTATTGGATATGGTGCGTACCATGATGTCTCTTATCGAATTACCACTATCGTTCATGGGTTAGGCATTAGAGACAACCGCACTCACTTTAATAGGGCACCACGTAATTCCATTGAGACGACACCGTTTGAACTATGGTTTGGAGAAACCTAAGTTGTCGTTTCTTGAAAGTTTGGGGCTGCGACGCTTATGTGAAAAAATTTCAGGCTGATAAGCTCGAACCCAAAGCAGATAAATGCATCTTCATAGGACACCGAAAATAGTTGGGTATACCTCCTAATTCAGATCCGAAAGCAATAGGGATTGTTTCTTAAATCGGGTCCTTTCTCGAGGAAAGGTTTATCTCGAGAATTGAGTGGGAGGATGGTGGAGACTTGATGAGGTCATTGAACCGTCACTTCAACTAGTGTGTAGCAGGGCACAGGAAGTTGTTCCTGTGGCGCCTACACCAATTGAAGTAGAAGCTTATGATAGTGATCATGAAGTTTTGGATCAAGTCACTGGCGTACCTCGTAGGGTGACAAGGATGCGTACTACTTTAGAGTGGTATAGTAATCCTGTCTTGAAGGTCATGTTGCTAGACAACAATGAACCTACGAGCTATGGAGAAGCGATGGTGGGCCCAAATTCCGACAAATGGTTAGAAGCCATGAAATCCGAGATAGGATCCATGTATCAGAACAAAGCATGGACTTTGGTGGACTTGCCCAATGATCGGCAAGCCATTGAGATAAATGGATCTTTAAGAAGAAGACGGACGTGGACGGTAATGTCACCGTCTATGAAGCTCGACTTGTGGCAAAGAGTTTTTCACAAGTTCAAGGAGTTAACTACGATGAGATTTTCTCATCCGTAGCGATGCTTAAGTCCGTCGGAATCATGTTAGCATTAGCTGCATTTATGAAATCAGGCAGATGGATGTCAAGACGAGTTTCCTTACCAGTTTTTGTAAGGAAAGGTTGTATGCGATACAATCAGAAAGGTTTTGTCGATCCTAAGGATGCTAAAAGGTATGCAAAGCTCCAGCAATCCTTCTAAGGACTGGAGTAAGAATCTCGGAGTTGGAATGTACACTTTCATGAGATGATCAAAGATTTTGGGTTTGTACAAAGTTTATGAGAAACTTGTATTTCCAAAGAAGTGAGTGGGAGCACTATAGAATTTCTGATGAGTATATGTTGTTGACATATTGTTGATCAGAAATGATGTAGAATTTCTGGAATGCATATAGGGTTATTTGAAAAGTGTTTTTCAAGTGAAAACTTAGATTAAGCTACTTGAACATTGAGCATCAAGATCTATGAGGATAGATCAAAAACGCTTGATGATACTTTCAAATGAGCATATACCTTGACATGATCTTGAAGGTGTTCAAGATGGATCAGTCAAAGAAGGAGTTCTTGCCTGAGATGTAAGGTATGAAGTTAAGACTTAAAGCTCGACCACGGCAGAAAAGAGAGAATGGATGAAGGTCGTCCCCTATGCTTTAGACGTAGGCTCTACAGTATGCTATGCTAAGTACCGCACCTGATGTGTGCCTTGCCACATGTCTGGCAAGAGGGTACAAAGGTGATCAAGGAGTGGATCACCAGATAGCGGTCAAAATTATCCTTAGAGGAATAAGGATATGTTTCTCGATTATGGAGGTGATAAAGAGTTCGATGTAAAGGGTTACGTCGATGCAAGCTTTAACACCTATCCGAATGACTCTGAGTAGCAAACCGGATACGTATAGTGGAGCAACCATTTGGAATAGATCCAAGTGGAGTGTGGAAGCAGCATTTACACACTAGTAGAAAAAGGGTCAAATGTGAAGCACAATAGTGCCGGTTTGAATTTCAGCCGGCACTAATGTGTACATTAGTGCCGGTTCGTGGCGGCGATCAATAGCACCGGTTCGTGGCAAACCTTTAGTACCGGTTCATGCCACGAACCGGTACTAAAGAGGCTGTGTCAGCCTGCGGTCAGGCTATGGCCCCACCATCACCATTTAGTGCCGGTTCGTACCACGAACCGGTACTAATGAGGTTATGGCAAGCTGTTTTTAGTCCCACCTCGCTCCCCTAACAAGCCTTTTACCACCTTAAATATGTTATTTCTCAAACTATCACAAGCACTTGGTCTTCATTGAACTCTATGTGTAGAATTTATGGCCGCAATATGAGTCTTCATCGGTTTATAAATCGTTGATGACTCATATTGACAATTCAGATTGTACACACAAAGATCATTGATGATCAAAGTATTTTTGATGTTATAAGATCATATTGACAATTTAGACTGTAAAGAAATATAAGATCATGATCTAAATGCTCTTATATTTTTTGCATTCTGTATGCACCAACTGCTAGGCGGGAGGAGCTGTTTAGTACCGGTTCATGGCGAACCTTTAGCACCGGTTCATGCCACGAACTGGTACTAATGAGGTTGTGTCAGGTAAGGCTGGGGCCCCACGAGCACCTTTAGTACCGGTTCATGGATGAACCAGTACTACAATTTCTTAGTAAGCTATTTTTTAGTCCCACCTCGCGAAGAGAGAGGGACTAGGAGCGGTTTATAAGCCCTGAGTGCGGAGACGATGAAGAAGAGGCAAACTCCGGACTTCTTCTGTTATGGCAAAAACTAATTGCACGTCGGCATTTCTTTTTTTTAAACTTTGGTTATAACTCCAGACTTTGACCATCAAGTTTTGCAGAAAAGAAAAAATAGCAGGAAAAAAAACTATAGCTGAAAAGAAAAAAACTATATAAAATGACCGTGAAATTGAAAATCACTACAAAATGAACTCTAAAAATGTTGAATTTTGGCAAACTAGATGAAAAACTACTCAGAAATAAATAGAAGAAAATAAATATAACAGAAAAGAAAAAACTATACAAAAAACTACGCAGAAATAAATAGAAGAAAATAAAGCAGAAAAGAAAAAAACTATAAAAAAAATTAGGGCGCTGCCCTGTGGGCCTGCTAGGCCACGGGCGTGCAATTACAGGCCTTAAAGGCCCAACAGACTCACAGGGCAGTGCGCAGAATTTAGGCCCACAAGCCTGCTATATAGAGGAGTTCAAAGAGGTAGCCGCGACTGGGTTTATAAACCAGTGCGGCTGCCCTTCGCCCGGCGAGGTGGGACTAAACTTTGGGGTGGCAGCGCGAGGCCTTTAGTACCGGTTGGTGGCTACAACCGGTACTAAAGATCACCCTTTAGTACCGGTTGGAGCCACCAACCGGTACTAAAGGCCTGCTCTTCCCGCCTCTTGGCCTGGCCAAAGTTGGCCTTTAGTACCGGTTGGTGGCTCCAACCGGTACTAAAGGCCCATCCTATATATATAGCACTTACGAAAATTTCAGTTACATCTCCCCACTTTCATCTCCAACCTCTCGACATCGCCGCGCGCCGCTCGATCCCGTCGTCGCCGCCCATCGCCCGTCGCCCGTCGTCGTCGTCGCTGTCCCCGCCGCCGCCCGTCGTCGTCATCGTCTCGCGCCGCCGCCCCGAACACCGCCGCCGTCCGTCGTCGTCGCCGCGGTCCCGTACGTCTCTCGCACCCGCGCGCCAGCGCCCCCGCCCCGTACGCCACCGCCCTCGCCCCGTACGCCGGCGCCCCCGCTCGTACGTACGGGGCGGCAGCGTACGGGGCGGCGTACACACACATACACACATATACACACACTACACACATACACACACACACACACACATTTTTTACTTATTTTCTGTTTTTTGTTTTCTGTTTTTTAGAAAATTTAATTAGATATTAATTAGCTAGGTATGTGAGATTTGAACTAGTTGAATAATTAATATAACTAGTTTATTTTTAGTAAGAAAATTGTCGAACTAGTTTATTTAGGTATATGAGATTTGAACTAGTTGAATAATTAATATAACTAGTTTATTTTTAGTAAGAAAATTGTCGTATCTGAGATTTGATTATCTAATTAAAATATTATTTGTTAATGAGTTTTTCTGTTTATTTAATGTTTTTATATATTTTGAGTTTATATAAATGTTAGATTAATGTCGAATGTTAGATGAATTAGATAGAAAAGTTAAATATATAGTAATGTCAATTGTTAGAGATGAATATAGTTAGATATATATTTGAATTGGCTAGACATTAATTAATGTTAGATAGTAATAAGTGTTTAATGTTTCACCTAAGTGGGATAAGTCTGAGAAAGAGATGGAGGATTAGAACTAGTTTATTTTTAGTAAATGCTTAGTTGAACTAGTTGAATTAATATATAGAACTAGTTTATTTTTAGTAAATGCATAGTTGAACTAGTTGAATTAATATATAGAACTAGTTTATTTTTAGTAAATGCTTAGTTGAACTAATTGAATTAATATAACTAGTTTATTTTTAGTAAATGCTTAGTTGAACTAATTGAATTAATATAACTAGTTTATTTTTAGTAAATGCTTAGTTGAATTAATAGAAGTAGTTGAATTAATTGAATTAGTAAGTGTTTAATGTTTCGCCTAATATGAACATAGGAAATGTCGTCTGACGACGGAAAAAATTTCGGTATGTGCACATACTGTGAAGACGAGCGCGGCCAGTGCGACAGAAATTTCCTTATTGATGGTAGGCCATTCAACATCAAGCTGGATGAGACTTTCGAATTCGATACAGTAATTCACAACGACAAGTCTGTTTTCGTAATTAAGCATGACTTATATATGCTTCATTTCCCTGACTTATAATTTTTAATTTTCACTATTCTACTAACGCATCCCATGCCATGCAAGAATTTTTGTCTTGGATAAGATAGGTTTCAAAGATATGGAAACTATGGAGGTAAAAAGAGCTTACCTGAAAACTGAGCATGATGGTTATGCTTTCAACTTCAAAGTATACAATGCACACACGTACACCTATTTTGAATGCAAAACTTGGCAAGCACTATGCAAGGCTTATGCATTTGAGCCTGGTATGGTTATCACCTTTGATATTCGTCCGGAAGATGACATTGAAGGTAATAGAGACATATGGGTCGATGTGCAGACACCTCCAGTTATACCATTATGTGAGTTCTTCTCAAATATATTTTTGTCTTTGATATTGCTTATTTCAAAAATAACTGACAACTAATTTCTATTGACAGCTTATCTCCATTCAACCAAACATGTCCGGCGCTTGGTAGACAGGACCTTCTACTGTCCTGGAGTTGAACTAAACTGCGAGGAGATAAGTCATTATGTTTCATGGCTTGAGGATCTTCATACTGTCAAGACAAATTTTTTTCCTGCACTTGGAAATGTTAGTACTCAAAACGTGCGACCAATAGTGATGGTATTGAACTACGGTCACATCTATTTAGGAATGATGGTAAGATATTTACTATTTGTCCTCAGTGCATATTTTGCATACATATTTTTTTAAACTTTCATTGCTGAGTATATTAATTAAGTACTATACGATGTTCTTCAACAGGGACTCCCGATGACAGTTGTGCCTCAGGGGATCGAGACTAAAGGTCAGATGTCAATTGTTAGCTTAAGGCCAAGATATCCTGCATTGCACATGAATGCATTCAGGATTTCTAGAAGCGATGAATGCTTAATAGTGAAAGATTGGAGGAAAATTGTTAATGATCGCAGAGAAGTACTAGGGGGCAGCAATGAGAAGCGCAGCCCACGATTAGGAGACAGGTTCATCGGCATGCTCCAGTATGATCAATCAGGAGAGCTATACATGTTTTATGCTATTTTACCAGAGAGAGAGTAGCTAGCAGGAGTGATTTAGCTAGTTCTTCATGCTGCTCTTAATTAGTACTTGGCCTTTCATGTCCGTGTTCTTCGTTTCGAACTTAAGTGATTTGCTTTTGTGGTGTTATATATGAACACTTATAATATCATGACAATCATGTTGAACTCCATGATTGGTTCTACTAGAAATTCTATATATATATATATGCATAATGTTTACAATGTGTAGTATCGTAAAATACCAGCAAACGAAAAAGAATTAAAATGGAAACACAAAATTAAATGAAAAAGAAATCATAAAACTAAAAACCCCCAAACCTTATAGTACCGGTTGGTGTTACCAACCGGTACTAAAGGGCTCCAGGCCCCCGGAGCTGGCTCGTGCCACGTGGTTTCCCTTTAGCACCGGTTCATGCAGAACCGGTACTAAAGGGGGGGGGGCCTTTAGTGACCACACTTTAGTGCCGGTTATGGCACCGACACTAAAGGGCCTTACGAACCGGTGCTATTGCCCGGTTCTGCACTAGTGACAATATGACATAGAGAATTGTGAAGTACATACAGATCTGAATGTTGCAGACCTGTTGACTAAAACCTCTCTCACAAGCAAAACATGATCAAACCCCAGAACTCATTGAGTCTTAATCACATGATGATGTGAACTAGTTTAATGACACTAGTGAACTCTTTGGATGTTGGTCACATGGTGATGTGACCTGTGAGTGTTAATCACATGGCGATGTGAACTAGATTATTGACTCTAGTGCAAGTGGGAGACTGTTGGAAATATGCCCCAGAGGCAATAATAAATTAGTTATTATTATATTTCCTTGTTCATGATAATCGTTTATTATCCATGCTATAATTTTATTGATAGGAAACTCAGATACATGTGTGGGTACATAGACAACACCATGTCCCTAGTAAGCCTCTACTTGACTAGCTCGTTGATCAATAGATGGTTACGGTTTCCTGACCATGGACATTAGATGTCGTTGATAACGGGATCACATCATTAGAAGAATGATGTGATGGACAAGACCCAATCCTAATCCTAGCACACAGATCGTAGTTCGTATGCTAAAGCTTTTCTAATGTCAAGTATCTTTTCCTTAGACCATGAGATTGTGCAACTCCCGGATACGTTAGGAATGCTTTGGGTGTACCAAACGTCACAACGTAACTGGGTGGCTATAAAGGTGCACTAAAGGTATCTCCGAAAGTGTCTGTTGGGTTGGCACGAATCGAGACTGGGATTTGTCACTCCGTGTAAACGGAGAGGTATCTCTGGGCCCACTCGGTAGGACATCATCATAATGTGCACAATGTGACCAAGGGGTTGATCACGGGATGATGTGTTACGGAACGAGTAAAGAGACTTGCCGGTAACGAGATTGAACAAGGTATCGGTATACCGATGATCGAATCTCGGGCAAGTACAATACCGTTAGACAAAGGGAATTGTATATGGGATCAATGGAGTCCTTGATATCGTGGTTCATCTGATGAGATCATCATGGAACATGTGGGAGCCAACATGGGTATCCAGATCCTGCTGTTGGTTATTTACCGGAGAACGTCTCGGTCATGTCTTCATGGTTCCCGAACCCGTAGGGTCTACACACTTAAGGTTCGATGACGCTAGGGTTATAAAGGAAGTTTGTATGTGGTTACCGAATGTTGTTTGGAGTCCCGGATGAGATCCCGGACATCAGAGGAGTTCCGGAATGGTCTGAAGGTAAAGATTTATATATGGGAAGTCCTGTTTTGGTCACCGGAAAATTTCGGGCTTTATCGGTAAAGTACCGGGACCACCGGGAGGGTCCCGGGGGTTCACCAAGTGGGGCCACCAACCCCGGAGGGCTGCATGGGCCAAGTGTGGGAGGGGACCAGCCGCAGGTGGGCTGGTGCACCCCCCACAAGGGGCCCAAGGCGCAGGGAAGAGTGGGAGGGGGCAAACCCTGGGGCAGATGGGCCCTAAGGCCCACCCCAGGCGCGCCTCCCCTCTCTCCCCCTTTGGCCACCACCCAGATGGCATCTGGGGGCTGCCGCCACCCTTGGGGAGGGAACCCTAGAGGGGGTGCAGCCCCCTCCCCTCCCCCTATAAATACATGAGGTCTAGGGGCTGCCTAAACCACGAGTTTCTCTCCCTCTTGGCGCAGCCCTACCTCTCTCCCTTCTCCTCTCCCGTGGTGCTTGGCGAAGCCCTGCTGGATCACCACGCTCCTCCATCACCACCACGCCGTTGTGCTGCTGCTGGATGGAGTCTTCCTCAACCTCTCCCTCTCTCCTTGCTGGATCAAGGCATGGGAGACGTCACCGGGCTATACGTGTGTTGAACGCGGAGGTGCCGTCCGTTCGGCACTAGGATCTCCGGTGATTTGGATCACAACGAGTACGACTCCTTCAACCCGTTCTCTTGAACGCTTCCGCTTAGCGATCTACAAGGGTATGTAGATGCACTCTCCTTCCCCTCGTTGCTGGTTTCTCCATAGATAGATCTTGGTGACACATAGGAAAATTTTCAATTTCTGCTACGTTCCCCAACAGTAGTAGGGGGCGGTGAGGCCTCCGCGGCATCACAGCTGGCCACGGGAGGCAGGAGCACACGGCATGACCGGCGCTACTTTGGGCGGCTAGAGCAAGAAGACCAGAGGTTGAAGAATCACTACGACCGTTGGATGGACAACATACAGTCACTGGAGCTAGAATCGTTCATATTGGCTATGTTGACAAAGCCCTCCGTCCCCGTCAACTTAGTAGGCCCACAAGTCAGCCTCCCACCAAGGTGGGTCCCTGCTAGCAGGGGGAGTATTCATTTTTTGTGTAATAAGGAGGCACTTCCGGTGGGTCTGAGCTGACAACGGGGGGAACATTTTTTTCGCGAAATACGGTGGCCCGTCCGGTGGGTCCCAGCAGTCATGGGGAAACTTTTTTTTCATGAAATAAGGTGGCCTCTCCGATGCGTCCCTGCTGTCAGGTGGAGGAATAATTATTTTGCGCGTAATAAGGAGGCACTTCCTTGCGGCCGCTGTGGACCCAGCTGTCAGCCTCTCCATGTACAGTACTCTTCCGATGGAAGTCGGTCGTTGATAACGTTGACCATGCTGCGCCGAGAGCACCAGGCGGTGGACGACGGCGAGGCCTAGGAAGGGGACGATGTGGAGCCGGGGAATACGCAGCAGTGGAAGCCCGCGTGGAGCGGAGTAAGAGGGTTCATTGGTTCGGCTGCGGTGTGAGGCTGCCATCGCCGTAGAATAACAGGGGGTGTGGGTGAGTAGAGGGATGGCCTGGCCAGCGGTGGGAGTTGTACGGGGCGGTGAGGCTTCCGCGACATCACAGTTGTCCATGGGAGGCAGGAGCACGCGGCAAGACCAGCGCTGCTTTGGGCGGCTGGAGCAAGAAGACCAGAGGTTGAAGAAGCACTACGGCCGTTGGATGGACATATTACAGTCACTACATCTAGAATCGTTTATATTGATGAAGTTGACAAAGCCCTTGGTATGAGTCAACTTAGTAGGCCCACAGGTCAGCCTCCGAAACGGTGCGCCCTAGATGTCAGGGGGAGGAATCATTTTTTTTGAACTGCTGAAGCAAGAATATCCGAGATTGAAGAAGAAGCACGGCACCCGTTGGATGGACATTCAACGGCCACAGCTGCTAGAACCGTGTGTTGTTGACAAAGCCTTGCATACGCGTCAACTTAGTTTTTTTAGGGGACGCGTCAACTTAGAAGGCCCACAAGTGTGTGGCAGAGAACATATAGCCCATTTGCGATTTGTAAGAATGTACATCCCATTTTTTAATTCTAATGGAATTTACTACAGCCCATTTACAGTTTGTTAAAAGTACAACCCAACTTCTAGCTAGGACAACGATTAATAATTTCAAACAACCGCTCAAAATAGAATTCAAAAACATTTCCCACATTTTGATGGGATCCAAAATATTTTTATCCGAAATTTCTAGTCAGATTAAATATAATTTCAAAATAAAGTTGTATTATATTAAAATCCAACAAAATATTGCGCGCGCAACTAGTAATGAAATTAAAAATTTCAAATTCCAAAAATAATATATTTTTAAAACTAATTACGCATTTGGTGCATTTTTTATAGTTACTGCCCAATTATTATAATTACATCCCATTTATTACTTCTTAAATCCATTTTCTTGTTAAGCCTAATGCATACCTCCTAGGAAAGTTTGCAGCCCAGCGGGGCGGAGAATAACAAGTTGACCCGGATATTGTGTACAATTGTCGGCCCAGTTGCATTGCTGATGTTGAAAAAAGGCATGTGTAGTACAGTACAACCTAACATGGCTACTCAGCCCGCATTCAGCGATGCCGGAAAGGCCCAAACAAGGCTTCTATACAACCTTTTGAAGTCACTGAGTTCAATTAATAACTTAAGAAAAAAGTTAGATTACAGTGGAACCTAATTAAAAGCTGTCACGAGCAAATAAATAATTCAATGGGTTAACTTGTGTGTGTGTGTGTGTGAGAGAGAGAGAGAGAGAGAGAGAGAGAGAGAGACCCATCGGTCGATGCTCGTAAATACATCTTTCAGCCATATGCATTGCTGATGCTCAGTAAAAACTTATATAGTTGACACAATCATATAGAACATCATAGCACACTGAACTTGCATACAAAAATTTCACGCAGGCGGCACAATCAGGATGGAAGCAGTGGATTGCTACGGGTAGGGCTGTGTTGAAGCCAATGAAGTCGTACATAACGGTTCATCGTCTTTATCAATGATGGGGAAATATCTTGAATGATGTGCAAAGAAAACAGACAGACAACACAATAAGTTCTACTAGCACATTAAGTTGACGTACAACCCTTTCTAGAAAAAGTTCAGGTACAAAATTAGAACAAGTCACAGTCAAATGTACTCGCATATCAATGCTTCACACCCATAGCTCGGATTTAACTAGTATCTGACAAGATTCAGTTGTTACCTCAAATTAGAGCACACCCAGGCAGCCAACCCTGCCTCTTCTCCCAAAGAAGCAGTGGCCTCCGCCGCACGATGGAGTAGGCCTTGTGCCATCCATCGTTCCGAGCAACACGGGGAAAGTCCGACGTTGACTCCTATAATGGACATCGTCGACGGACCCTGGCACCAGTGGCGGCGGCAGGACTTCAATCGATGGATTGACCACTTCTTCGCGATGCACGAACACTCGATACAGGTACATCCCTAACGTGGTCCGTGGCGGCCTTGGTGGAGAATAGTACAACCCCAATTCCTGCACCGGTATCCACTACAAAAAAAATACACTTCCGTGATGATACGTGTTTGTCACAGTAGGTCGCGTTTTTTGTCATGCATGTACATCCACGACGATTTTATGACAGAATCAAGATAGTCATACCTGTGCTGTCGTAGAAGTGTTCCATGACATTACCAAAATTATCATCACGGAAGTGTCCACTTCCATGATGATAAATCGCGCATCACAGAAGTGCTTTCGTCAAGGGTGACCGACACGTGGCATCCACCGTAACGGAACGCCGTTAAGCTATCGAGTCGGGTTTTGGTTCCGGTAACCCGTTAACAGCCCAGACCAATGGGAAATTTCCACGTGTAAAATTCTGATTTGCCGGAGGGAACACCTGTCAGCTTGCCAGTGGGCCAGATGTCGCCCGTCCATTGGAGGAGACATGCCTATGATACGTCGACACGTGGCTGGGCCCAATAGAGGCCCATATAGGTTAAAATGGCCGGCCCAGTCAAAGGCCCATAGTACTTAATCAGGTACTAGTGGGCCAACCCAATAACGGCCTGCTTAATAAAGGCCCACTTACGGCCCGAAGCCAGATCTGGCCCATTAATTGTTCGCCTAATATTTGGGCCCATTTACGACCGAAGCCAGATCTGGCCCGTTAATTGTTCGCCCAATATTTGTGCCCATTTACAGCCCGAAGCCAGATCAGGCCCGTTAATTGTTTGCCGTATATTTGGACCCAACTACAGCCTAGTGACTTTCGACCTATTAGAGGCCCGATGTAGACATGGGCCCATTTCAGCCTGGTGTGACTTTCGGCCTGGGAATGGCCTGTGCTGCCCATGGGCCATATATGGTTCGACAGGACATCGGGCCCACTAATGACCCGTGCTAAAGGTGGAAATAGTTAAGCCCAACGTGACTTTGGGCCTGTTAAAGGCCTGTCGCATAATTCGACTCGTTGATGCCTATACTAAGCTTTCGGCCTCTTAAAGGCCCATGATATCAGTGGGCCAACTAAGGCCCGAGATATGTTTCGGCCAGGTAACGGCCCGAGAGCTAACTGGGCCCAAAAAGTCCCGGTCTACATTTCAGCCCGCCGAAGGCCCGTCGATGAGTAGTGAAAATTGAGGCCCAACATGCATTTTGGCCTGCTAAAGGCCTGTGGTTTCATCTGGGCCGTAACATGCCAGTACAATATTCAGCCTGTTAATGGCGCAACGCTACCTGGGCCAAAGTAAGCGCTGAGTCGACAAAAGGCCCAACTAAAATATAGGCCGGTGTAAGTTGTGGGCCTGGCGCAATGTGTGAAGGCCCCAATCATTCGGGCCCAAGAAAGACGCAGGCCGACCCAATTGTGGCCCGCTAAAAACCAGGCCCATTAGAGTTGAATGTTTTAGCCCGGTCGACTACATCTGATTTTTTTTCCAGATAGCAAATGATGGCAGTAACTAGTAGAAATTAAGAACAAACCTACTCTATACAATAAAGAAATTATGGCATAGTAACTAAGAATAAACCTACACTATACAATAAAGGATTTAAGGTATATTACATCCACTGGGCATGGAAGTTCGCCACCAGTGATCATAAAACGCAATGAAGAAGCAGATGACAAAAACTGGGCACCATTGCAGCGTAACAAAATAATACTGAACCAAGACCACTTCCAAGACAGTTCAAGAAAGGTTAGCCTTGCGGGGGAACTGCTGCGCAAGCTGCTGAGCAAGGCTGTGAGACCGGCCTAGCATGTCGGTCATAGCTTCCAGGTGTAGTTGTTTAGCGATGAGGTTCTCATTGGTGTTCTCCGCAATATTTCTTAGAGATAGGACTTCAAGTCGAAGTTGAGTTGCAGAATGCCTTTCTGCTAGAACTTGGGACTGAAGAAGTCAAACTGATTCAGACAACGAATTCTGTGAGCTTGTCTGACTGCTAGTCTCAAGTAACTTGAACACTGCATCAAGACAAGACTTTGGGGTTGTCTCGCTATCTTCCAGATGTTTTGCCTTCTTTGTTGCAATATATGTTGGGTTTGTCTCACAGCCTTCAGCAGACTTGTGCATGCCATCAGGCATATCACCCTGAAACAAAGCAGAGAGATGACAGGTTTTGCACGTGTACAAAGAAAGATGATAACTGTGCTGTCAATTCCATCCAATTTCAAATTAGAAAATAAAGAGTAAGTTCAAAATATCAATAAAATAATTTGGCATTGTTCATAATGCGGGGAGCTTCACCACACACTACTAGGAAAAGAGCTATAGATGGGATGGACACTAATGGCGCACCTGTCATGTGGTGCGCCATTAGTATATACTAATGGCGCACCATGTTCTGGTGCGCCATTAGTGTGGAAGATACTAATGGCGCACCAGGAACATGGTGCGCCACTACTGTTGTTTAATATTTTTTTCTTTTTTTGCAGGACTACTAATGGCGCACCGTTGCAAAGTGCGCCATTACTAGTTTAAACTAGTAATGGCGCACTGTGCCACGGTGCGCCATTAGAATATATACTTTTTTATTTTTTTTGCAAAACTTCTAATGGCGCACCAGAAGCAGGTGCGCCATTAGTAACCAGTGTTACTAATGGCGCATTTGCATATGGTGCGCCATTAGTACCAGGGTTACTAATTTTTTCTTAGTACCAGGTTTCCCCACTCGATCGACCCCAACCGTATGCCGCCGCCGCAGCCGCCCACGCGCCCCCGCCGTCCGCCCCCTCCGTCCTCCGCAGCCGCCCATGCGCCCCCACCGTCCGCCGCATCCGTCCGCCACAGCCGCCCACGTGCCCCCGCCGCCTCCCTCTCCCCTTCCCCCCTCGAGCGCCACCTCCCCCCGAGCCCCGCCTCCCCCGCGAGCGCCGCCTCCCTCGCCTCCCTCCCTAACCCTCGGAGCCGCCGAAGACTTGTAGCCTCGGTGCCGCCCCACGTCCACCAGGAGAGGAGGCCGCACGTCCACGTCACCGCGACCACCGGAGCTGCGTCCACGGATTCGAGCCGGGTCATCAAGGATCGAGCGCATCGACCTCTTCTTCCTCATCACCAACCACTGCTTCTCGGCGTTGATCCGTGCTGCCCCGACCACCGTCGGCCTCGTCGTCTCCTTCCCCAGCTCCGCGGTGAGCGTCTCCATCGATTCCCCCTCTTTTCCCCTTGTTTAGTCGCCGTTTGTGCCGCCCACCACTTGCCTGCGGGTTCGTGCTCACCGCGCCGGCCGCCCCTCGCGTGGCAGAGGGGAAGCTGGAGGTGAGTGGCCCCGTCGGGTTCACTCGGTAACTATTTACAGTACACATAATTTACAGAACATGTGCAAACAAACTTAAGGTGGAAATAAAGCATTTGCTGTCTTGCTGATACAAAGAGTGCTAATTGACAATAAAATGCAAGAATAATCTAGAACATGGACATGAAGGAACCTTCTACTTACTTGACTGATTGAATGGTCTGTAGGTACTAGGTACACTGAGGTCTGCTTCAATCTTGTCACAACCATGCATCTTCCTGTGCCCTGCATGCTCCTGAAGATATTCCAAAAGGATGGAGGAAATTTCAACATGTTAGAGTTTCCACTTCAGAAATATGAGTTAACTAAACATTAGCACATCAAGACATTGTTCCACATAACATTTGCAAGCAAAGTTAAGATGGAAATAAATCATTTCTTGATATAAAGAGTGCTAATTGACAACAAAATGAAATATAACCTAGAACAATGACATGTTAAAAATTAGTAAGAAAATTAACTCAAAGATTCAACTACCAAATATATTATGTGTAGGAATTTTTTTGTGTTGACACCATAACATATTGTAAAAACACAAAGGCAAAGGTAACTTCAATAACATTACCTCTGGAAGTTGAGGTGAAGCCTGCTGCTGAGTATTCTTCTCCCTCTGCTCCGATGGGCAGAACCTTCAGTGCAGTGCTAGCTAGCTAGGTGGTGTCTCCCTGTCACAAGGGCAAGGGCAAGAGAATATAGGTGAACTTTTCTTCTCCTCTTGGCACTTTTGAACCCAACAACTTCTCCTCGCCCACAGCTTCGGCTTCAAGCGTGTTCCCACCTTGAGCCTCACAACTTTGGCTCCAAGGGAGCATGAGGTTTAGCACACAGTTATGTCTTTATGGTTAGACTGTCAAAGTCACTCAGTTATGTCTTTGGTTACCATGCTTATGTTTGCCTCAATACTTGTTAGACAGAGGTTTAGCACACATGCTTGTGTGGCATTGCAGAGAAACATGTTGTGCAAGAACACACCAAAAGCAAGTAGACCTGCTTGCAGTAGCTCTTAGGTGAATTTTAGGTGAAGTTGACCTACTTTTAAGATTTGTATAGAGGAGTAGATTTACAGTAGTTTTAAAACACTAGTACTCTTTGCAATTGGCAAGTTTCAGTAGCAGAAACCCAATTGAACATCTGCTTCTGCAGAACACTGCACTCCACTTACACATGGTATTTTTCTGCAAATAGGACACCACACCCACAAGCACATGGTATTTTTCTGTAAATTTATTTAAATTCAGTGTATATCCAGTTTGCATACTCAGTTTATACTCCTAAAACAATGCAAACAAATCAGCATTGAAAGACTTGTAAAGTTGCTGGGTTTTGTCTCTGACCATTGTGTCGTGATGAATTTGCAGGTACCCCGAGAGGCCCTTGAGTTTGCCAGAATGTCGATAACTTCCGTTCCGGCAAATTCGGGTACTCCATATGTCCTATTTTTAGCAAAGGTCATGCTAAAATTTTCCGTGAATTTTAGCATGACTTTGCTAAAAATAGGACATATGGGGTACTTGAGACTAATGCATGTTTTATGATCTGTTGTAAGGGTACTAATTGGTCTCTTCTGCTGCTTATCAGAGATGGGGGGAAGCAGCCACCGCCGCTCTGCCACACCGCAGTACGAGTTGGATGCTTCCGAGTTCTTCAGTATCATACTTGGGACTTCAGTATCATCCATGACGTAGGTATATAAAACGAGAGATCTCCCCTTCACCCATCTCATTATGATATTTGTTGTTTGCTACATCACTCATTGTCCTAAACTGCAGAGGCTGCCTGACAGTTTTATGAACATGCTGGGTGAAGATCCGCCAAATAATGTGAAGCTGTGACAGGCCGGCAGCGGGTTTCGCAGGCAGTGGTATGTGGAGTTGGTGATCAAGGAGGGCCACATGTACTTGTATCGTGGGTGGGAGAAGTTCTACCGTGCCTACGAGCTGCGGCTAGGGTACTTCCTTCTCTTTAGGTATGACGATGACGCCACCATGCTCATCGTGAAGGTGTTCAACGTGACTATGTGTCGCATGCGCTACACCGACGATGATGATGCTAGTACGTTCTGCCTCTTCTTATTCCTCTACATTTGGCTTTGTCTCACATTGATTGTTAACAGTCATTGTTGCATTTTGACAGGCAATGGGAGCAGCAGTAGCGACACTGGCTACAGCCAAAGTAGCAGCGACTATGGCTGTAGCAAAAGCAACACCGATTCTGGCTTTAGCGAAAGCAGCAACGATTCTGGCAGCAGCGTAGACAACAAGAAGGATGATCCGGACTGGAGTGCAGGAGAAGAGGAGTAGAGTGGGGATGAGGAGCTGCAGGATGACGATGGGCATCTGGCTGAGGATGACCTAGCGCTGGTGGTGGGTGACCAAGGGCAAGAGATGGTGGTGGCTGACCATGGGCAAGAGATGGTGGTGGCTGACCATGGGCAAGAGATGGAGGTAGCTGAGGATGACCTAGCGATGGACGTGCCCGTCCTACGTGAAGGTGGCCTCGCGATGGTGGTGGTGCCTGACAATGACCACGCACTGGTGGTGGCCCCGGTGATCCCACAGCTGGGCGACATGACCACTCCAATTGTGGTAGAAGCCTACATCCCACTGCCTCCACCGCCTCGCCGCTCTTGGCGCATCAGGCTGAGGAAGGAGAAGGAGAAGAACAATGAGAACTGAAATATGTCAGGTATGTCAGATCTCCAAAATGATATATATATATATACTTAGTTACCTATGTTATCTCTAATATGCTTAGTTTCCTATAGGTTAGCTTCATTTTACCTAAGTTGGCTCTAATATGCTAACTTAGAGCTTATATGCTTAGTATCCTGTAGGTTAGCTCCAAAATAATTTATGTTAGCACAAAATGATCAAGTTTACATAATAAGCTTATAGTCTTCTTCTTATTCTTCTTCTTTTCCAAAATGACATAGGTTAGCTTCATTTTACCTAAGTTGGCTCTAATATGCTAACTTAGAGCTTATATGCTTAATTTCCTATAGGTTAGCTCCAAAATAACTTATGTTAGCACAAAATGATCAAGTTTACATAATAAGCTTATAGTCTTCTTCTTATTCTTCTTCTTTTCCAAAATGACATAGGTTAGCTTCATTTTACCTAAGTTGGCTCTAATATGCTAACTTAGAGCTTATATGCTTAGTTTCCTATAGGTTAGCTCCAAAATTACTTATGTTAGCACAAAATGATCAAGTTTACATAATAAGCTTATAGTCTTCTTCTTATTCTTCTTATTCTTCTTATTTTCCAAAATGACATAGGTTAGCTTCATTTTACCTAAGTTGGCTCTAATATGCTAACTTAGAGAGCTTATATGCTTAGTTTCCTATAGGTTAGCTCCAAAATTACTTATGTTAGCACAAAATGATCAAGTTTACATAATAAGCTTATAGTCTTCTTCTTATTCTTCTTATTCTTCTTCTTATTCTTCTTCTAGTGTTCTTCTTCTTCTAGTATTCTTTTTGTCTTCTTCTTCTTCTCTTCTTCTTCTTCTTCTTCTTCTTCTTCTTCTAACTTCTTGTTTATCATTTTGCAGATTTGATTTAATTCACGGAAGCTTGCATGGATGGAGTGCTTCTTTTCCATTTGTGTTTTTATTTTGTATCAATGTAAAACTTTTGTGAATTGATGGATAACGGTGTTGGATGAACAATGTGAAACTTTTGTAATATGTAACAATGGAACTATGTGTTGGCTATATATGTATATATGATGAAACTTGTGTGTTGGATATGATTGTTATATGGATGCTTGTTGTATATATATGTGTTGGATATCTCATATGTGAAATAGTGACCTGAGATTAAGAAAAAACAAAAAAATTAAAAAAAATGTTACTAATGGCGGACTACCATGTGGTGCGCCATTAGTATAGCAGACACTAGTGGAGCACTGTGGGCAATATTAATGGCGCACTGCCTGGTGCGCCATTAGTATACCAGATACTAATGGCGCACCAGTGGTGCGCCATTAGTAAAAAATACTAGTGGGGTGATACTAATGGCGCACCAGTAGTGCGCCATTAGTAGGCAAAACTGGTGCGCCATTAGTAGGCCTTTTCCTAGTAGTGACACTACTGGATTACCATGTCAACATAAAAAGCATAGATGGAGGCCAAAGAAAATAATTGTATCTATTTTGGTTAATGTGCATGGCATGTTGTTCATATCATCAGCCACATCAGTAAGATAAAACAGGAGATGACAAGGTGCAAACATGGGCTGCTTCGCCGCACACTGGATTACAGATCCACAAAAACAAGCATACATATAGGGAGTATTAAGTATTGTGCATGGTATGAATAAGGAATTTGGTTTTACAAGTAAAACTTAGAACTTACGGTTCTTGCGAACATGCATTTTGGTAGAAACAACAAACTAAACAGCAGTAAATGATAGGGAGTATGAGAAAATTAAACAGCAGTCGAGGATAAAGGCTTTAGGACTGACTTACATTAACAGTTAATACCGGCTTTATAATGCCCTTCTCCATGTGAAGGGAAGTATAACTCAAGAATTTCAGCACAAAATCTTCTTCATAAGCATTGCCTGTACTCTACATTTTGTAGAGAGTAATTATAGATATGATAATACTGGAAGGGATAGAGGATAATGAAGATAAGATGCAGATTGATGCTACATAATCAACTACCAATCCCTAGAAGTACAAGCGTTACAGGACAAAATGTACTGACAAGAGCAATGGGCTACACTTATGCACTGGCATTGTCTGTGTATTCTACTTGTTGATAAGATTAAATATAGATCTGATCTTTTTTAGTAAATGGTGGGCGAGGGAGATAAGATGCAAAATGCTACACAATTAACCAATCCCTCTTCCCATAATACAAGAGTGTTTTGAACACTGGTGTACTGTACAAAATGTTCTTATATTATGGGATGGAGGGAGTAGCTGTTAATGTAAGTACATTGATAGACCATGTTCAATCCTTACAAGAGGACTGTAGAGCTAAACCTCTTCAAAAGCATTGGGTTGATTCTAAATTTATGTAAGAGTACATACGGATCTTATAATGTCCACCAAATGGACGATTACAAGGCTAACATGTGCAATGATGCTACATAATCAAACAGCTATGAAAGTAAGTATGGTCATACAGGGAAAGAGGTACTCATAAGAGCAATGCAGTGTGCAGTATAGTTGCGAGATTCTGTGGTCCCTTGAGAATGAATGTTCTTCTGCTAACAGTTTTCATACAAGTGAGACATTAAGGCAAATGCAGAAATGTAGTTCAAATTGTGATGTGATATCATAGATAGTACCTTACACTGCAGCCGAGACCAATGTGTAACAAGATTATTCCAGTCACAGTCGGATAAATGTAGCACCGGAGACTTTACAGAAATTTCGTTCAAAGGCTTGCCATCGAAGTGCGCTTGCCTCAGGTAGGAACGATACTTCATCAACAAGTGCTTGAAAAGCGCAACCAAACCTTGCTCGTCTTCACAATCCAGTTTGCTCCTCGTGTATTTAAAAGAATGAAATCTTGTGTCTTCTGTCAGCAGAAACATATGCAAAAATGACCATGAATAACATTAGTACATTACTTACGCGTAAGTTGCAGAGGAAGACTGGAAATTGTTCTGTGTCTGCGGTATAATCTTTGCATGAAGGAAAGATGCGCACAAAGTTCCTGACAACAACATAAGTTTCGTCTTCTAAACTGGGAAGAAATGGAATAGGGGTCCTATTTGCTGCAATTAGGGCTCTCTCTTGTTCGAAAAGGGATTTGGCAACTGGATTCAGTGTACTCTTTGCTGGAATGGGGTTTTTGCATCGTAGAGCTGGGCTATGTCAACTGGCATAATCATACTGTTTGCTGCAGTTGGGGTGTGCTGAGTTGGGGCATCAGAAATGACCAGTGTAGTAGGGCTAGAGTCTGCTAGAGTTGGGGTGTTTTGTGGGTCAGGTGATATTGCAACTACACCTAATGGGCTATTTGATTTATCAGGTGCCACTACCTTTTCCAAATACTTTGCTTCTGCTCCTCCACGATCAGCAATCACCCTCTTCCTTTTGAACGTCTTATACACAAGAACAACATTTGAATGGATAAATATGGTATTATGACAGATGGAATATGTACTGAAAATGGATAGGCAGGGCGTATTCACATACACGATGTGTAAACTAAGCTAATGGCAGTTCAACAAAGTAGAAGCAATGCAAAGCATCAGTTGCAAGATATGTGCGACCAATGTAACCTTGGAAAGTTAGAGCAAGCACCTTGATGGGTGAATAAGATAGGGCATCTTCCTCTGACTCCTCCACTAGGGAGCTAGATTGACTTAGGTCTCCCTCTAGCACAGAATCACTATTAGGATCATATTCTGAGCATGAATCTGCAGGTGGAGAGCATTTGCATTGCATTGCATCCAGCTTTGATTTCAGTCCCTTAATGCCAAGTTTGACAGCCATGGCATTGTTCTGCTTTATTCTTTTCATGCGCGCAAGATCATAATCATTATGATGTTGTTCAGAATATGAGATTCATGAAAACATAAAAAGTAGTCAGATTATCTATGGAATGCATTGCGGATTCAACTCGAAGAGTGCCTATAAAGACCTGCATATGCAAAGTTCACCCCAACCGTGCTGACTAGACCACACACAAAAATACAAACCCCTTATGTCTCTATAATAGGCAGATACACATTTCAAAACTGAAGTAGGAACATTAGAATCATATGAAATTTGTATTTGAACAAATAAACTAAGGAATTATGAGTGGCATAATGTTTAGCTTCAAGGGTGGAGTGTTGGTAGTGCAACACAAAGGAAGTAGGCAGATTGTATTCCATGTAAAAGATCGAAACCTATGTAAAAGTTGGAAATGACACTTTCTTTCTATACAATGCAGTGTTCGTTGCCCACAGATGATAGAAGAGATCACATAGAGAAATACTATTCACTCATGTCTACGGTTCCAGTATTTAGAAACTGGGTGGTCCACCCTAAAAGAATATTGACAACAAATATGACAAGGCAAGCATAGATGTAGTGAATCAATCATTTACTTGTGAGCTTACTAGGACAAGTATGCAGAATTGTAACTGCGGTAAGAGACCGTCCAAAATCTGAATGAAGAAGTTTGTCTAGCACTTATTGTTTGCAACTAATTGACGTGAATAATTGGATATTATATCGAATGAGTAAGAAAGACAAGTAAAATTGTCAACAAACCTGGCTTGTAGTAGTAATCTGGGTCAGTGGCACTACGACCAACAATCCAAAATGACTAGTGTCTGTTCCAAGGGCCGGAATTTTGAAAACCTTGTGAACTTTAGAGGTACTAAAGATTACCGAAATACATCTGAACCATTAAGTGTAGGTAGCACTAAGCACACAACAAACCCTAATGACAGTCCTGCCTAATGAGTAATGAATCAATTAGAAAATGGGTGATGAGGAGTGGCTGCTGAGTGTTGAGGACGTATCTCAGGATAAATCGGGTTGGCTTGGTGGGTGTTGCATGCTTGAGCCCTGAACGGACTAGGAAGGTAGGCACGGCGGCGCGCTCGGGCAGTGGTGACGTTGTTGGGCGAGCGGCTCCTAACCGCCTGTTAGTCCGGCGTCTCCTCCTAGAGTCATGCCGTTCGGGGACGGCAAGTGGCCGGCGAGGCAAGCGGCTGGGGGCGAGTAGAGATCGGAAGCACGCAGCAGAACAGAGGGGAATCGGGGCCTGGGACGACCCAAAATCCCATGGTGGGCCGGCCCACCATGGGCACCCTGGAGAGATACACACCCGAGCGACGAACATGCATTTTTGAAACTAATTTAGGAACATTTAGCTGACCAATTAAACGACTCTGTTTTAATAATATCAGATTCGTATTTGAACAACTAAGCTTATTTAGCTTGATGGGTGGATCAGTGTTATTATGACATGAAGCACGTATTCTAATCGTATAGTGATCATAAATGGGGGAAACTCTAAGCAATTTTTTTTAGCAAAAGAGGGTTTCCCCTTGATTTCTATTAAAGAAACCACCACGGAACCAACATGATCAATTAAACCCTAAGCATGATCAATTAAATCGTATTATGACTGTGCCATGGCAGATTTGAAGCTGCAAACCAGAGAAATGATATTTAGCATCCATTGTTTGCTTCGAACTAAGAACTAAATTCTAAGAGCTGAAAAGAAAGTGGAGTAACCAAGTTAAGATCTATTTTCTGGTTGAGATCAAAAATTGAGGAGATATGAAGTACAACCTCTCTTGCGGCACCGTGTAGGCATCTGGGGTGCAACGGCTGTCGGTGGCGTTGAAGCAGATCTGTGACGGTAGACGGGTGCATCAGGGGATAAGTCCCATTGCAATGGAAGAGAAGGTCGTGTGAGCGGCCCTGGCAAAGAGGACGACGGCGCCGATGAAGCAAGAGGACATGATGCAAGGCTATTGGTCCGTCGCCGTGGATGAGAAACGTCCATCTCTAGCAGTGGATGACGCGGTCTTGGTAGGCGCTCCGGCATGGTGGAGGATGGTGGCGATGGATGTGGTGGAAGATGATGGCGATGGATGGGGTGGCGGACGGAGGCTGGTGTGGGGATGGTGTTCTAGCGCGGATGGTGTATGAATGGGAAAATGGAGGGAGAGGTACGGGGAACCATGTTTTTGGGACGCGCCTGTCTGAAATATGGCAAAGTTACGAACTTAGGCCCCGTTTAAAATTTGGACATCTCGTCGGTTGGGGATAGGACGGTAACCGTGGTTGGCGCCCATGGTTGGTGATACGTCTCCAACGTATCTATAATTTTTGATTGTTCCATGCTATTATATTACCCCTTTTGGATGTTTATGGGCTTTATTTTACACATTTATATCATTTTTGGGACTAACCTACTAACCGGAGGCCCATCCCGTATTGCTGTTTTTTGCCTATTTCAGTATTTCAAAGAAAAGGAATATCAAACGGAGTCCAAACGGAATGAAAGCTTCGGGAGCGTGATTCTTGGAATGAACGTGATCCAGAGGACTTGGAGTGCAAGTCAAGAAGCAGCCGGGGCGGCCACGAGAGGGTAGGGCGCGCCCACCCCTACAGGGCGCCCCCCCTGTCTCGTGGCCCCCTCGGGCGGCCACCGACGTACTTATTCCTCCTATATAAGCCTATGTACCCCGAAAACATCCAAGGAGCAACCGAAACACAATTTCCACTACTGTAACCTTTTGTATCCGCCAAATCCCATCTTGGAGCCTTCGCCGGCGCTCTGCCGGAGGGGGAATCGACCACGGAGGGCTTCTACATCAACACCATAGCCCTTCCGATGAGTTGTGAGTAGTTTACCACAGACCTTCGGGTCCATAGTTATTAGCTAGATGGCTTCTTCTCTCTTTTTAGATCTCAGTACAATGTTCTCCCCCTCTCTTGTGGAGATCTATTCGATGTAATCTCTTTTTGCGGTGTGTTTGTCAAGATCCGATGAATTGTGGGTTTATGATCAAGTTTATCTATGAGAAATATTTGAATCTCCTCTGAATTATTTTATGTATGATTGAGTTATCTTTGCAAGTCTCTTCGAATTATCAGTTTGGTTTGGCCTACTAGATTGATCTTTCATGCCATGGGAGAAGTGCTTAGCTTTGGGTTCAATCTTGCGGTGTCCTTACCCAGTGACAGAAAGGGTTGCAAGGCATGTATTGTATTGTCGCCATCGAGGATGAAAAGATGGGGTTTATATCATATTGCATGAGTTTATCCCTCTACATCATGTCATCTTGCTTAAGGCGTTACTCTGTTCTTATGAACTTAATAATCTAGATGCAGGCAGGAGTCGGTCGATGTGTGGAGTAATAGTAGTAGATGCAGGCAGGGGTCGGTCTACTTGTTGCAGACGTGATGCCTATATACATGATCATGCCTAGATAATTTCATAATTATTCGCTTTTCTATCAATTGCTCGACATTAATTTGTTCACCCACCGTAATACTTATGCTATCTCGAGAGAAGCCTCTAGTGAAACCTATGGCCCCCGGGTCTATCTCTTATCATATTTGCTCCCAATCTACTTTTATTTGCATCTTTACTTTTTGCATCTATATTATAAAATACCAAAAATATATTTATCTTATCATAGTATCTCTATCAGATCTCACTTTCGCTAGTGTCCGTGAAGGGATTGACAACCCCTTTATTGCGTTGGTTGTGAGTTCTTGGTTTGTTTGTGTAGGTGCGTGGGACTTTTGAGGAGCCTCCTACTAGATTGATACCTTGGTTCTCAAAAACTGAAGGAAATACTTACGCTACTATTGCTGCATCACCCTTTCCTCTTCAAGGAAAACCAACGCAAGCTCAAGACATAGCAAGAAGGATTTCTGGCGCCGTTGCTGGGGAGGTCTTCGCTCAAGTCAAGACATACCAGGTACCCATCACAAACCTATCTCCCTCGCATCTACATTATTTGCCATTTTCCTCTCGTTTTCCTCTCCCCCACTTCACCCTTGCCGTCTTATTCACCCTCTCTTTCCCAATCTCCTCTCTCTCTCTCTCTCTCTCTCTCTCTCTCTCTCTCTCTCTCTTTCTCGCTTGCCTTTTTTTGTTTGCTCATGTGTTAGATCGTTTACCTTGTCGTTATGGCTAGTCCTCCTATCCTTATTATTACTCCCAAGCATGAAATCCTAAATTTTAAGCAAAGGGAGGGAGAAAATAGATCTACTAGGAAGCTTTCTACTTCCATTATTCTCCGCAATTTTTTATGTAGGCATCACTCCTTGGAATAGATGTGTTCTTGATACTGTTGCCGGAGGTGATTTATTGAGTAGCCATACGTTTGACGCTTATGATGCTATGTTAGATTTGTTTGGCCCACCACCTCTTTTGGTTAATGGAACTGTTTTAACTTTAGAACACATTATGCAACAGCTTGATATTATTGAAAATAAAATTGCCACTGTTGATTTGATTGAAAGTTTGGATAAAAAGATTCATAATCATATCAACCAATATGGATCTAGGGTTGGAGTTACTTTGAAAAATCTTAAAGAGAAAGAACCTATAGTTAATGAAAAAATAGATCTAGATTCTGCTATAATTGGTAAACTTGAGGATATAATTACCAACTCAGGTTCGGTGTTTTCTTCCATGAAAAACACTCCAAAACCCCCTACAAAAACTGCCAAGTTTGTTTATGTTCCTAAAAATAAGGGTGAATCTTCTAGTAAGGGAGACGCGGATCTCAAATCCATAAGTGTTCATCCCAATTGTCTTTCTATAGTTAAGGAACCTTTTGCTACAAACAAATTCCTTGAATTTTTGCCCAAGGGTTTAATCATTGCTAAAAAGGGAGAAACCCCTAAAGATTATAAGTGCTCTATTGAAGAATTGGGTGCCAAAGATGGCACTACTGAGATCTATCTTCGCTTTTATGCCTAGCTAGGGGCGTTAAACGATAGCGCTAGTTGGGAGGCAACCCAATTTTCTTTGTGTTTTTTGTTTTTGTTCCTGTTTAGTAATAAATATTGCATCTAATTTATGTTTAGATGTGTTTTTATCTTTTAATTAGTGTTTGTGCCAAGTAGAACCTATAGGATAACCTATGATGATAGTTGATTTGATTCTGCTGAAAAATAGAAACTTTGCACGCACGAATGTAATTTTGTTAAATCACATAAACGTGCTTTTGTGTTGATTCGTTTTGATGCTGATCAATAAACAAAATTTCCAGGACTTCATATTTTGGTAGGATTTTTAGAGTTCCATAAGTTTGCGTTAGTTACAGATTGCTACAGACTGTTCTGTTTTTGACAAATTCTGTTTTTCGTGTGTTATTTGCTTATTTTGATGCATCTATGGCTAGTAAAATAGTTTATAAACCATAGATAAGTTGGAATACAGTAGGTTTAACACCAAAATAAATAAAGAATGAGTTAATTACAGTACCTTACGTGGTGGTTTTGTTTTCTTTCACTAACGGAGCTTATAAGATTTCCTGTTGAGTTTTGTGTTGTGAAGTTTTCAAGTTTTGGGTAAAGCTTTGATGGACTATGGAATAAGGAGTGTCAAGAGCCTAAGCTTGGGTATGCCCATGGCACCCCAAGATATTCAAGAATAGCTAAAATCCTAAGCTTGGGGATGCCCCGGGAAGGCACCCCCTCTTTCGTCTTCGTTCATTGGTAACTTTACTTGGAGCTATACTTTTATTTGCCACATGATATGTGTTTTTCTTGGAGCGTCGTGTATTATACTAGTCTTTGATTTTTAGTTTACCACTATCATCCTTGCTGTACACACCTTTTGGGAGAAGCCTACTTGATTAGAATTTGCTAGAATACTCTATGTGCTTCACTTATATCTTTTAGAGCACGACGGTGGCTTATATTTATAGAAATTGTTAGTCTCTCATGCTTCACTTATATTATTTTGAGAGTCTTTTAGAACAGCATGTTATTTGCTTTGGTTATAAAGTTTGTCCTAGAATGGTAGGCATCCAAGTTGGATATAATAAAAACTATCATAGGAAGTGAATTGGATGCTATGATCAATTTGATACTTGATAATTGTTTTGAGATATGGAGGTAGTGACATTAAAGTCATGCTAGTTGGGTGATTATGAATTTAAAGAATGCTTGTGTTGAAGTTAGCAAGTCCCGTAGCATGCACATATGGTTAAAGTTGTGTAACAAATTTGAAACATGAAGTGTACCTGGCTTGTGCATCCTTATGCGTGGCGGTCGGGGACGAGCGATGGTCTTTTCCTACCAATCTATCCCCCTAGGAGCATGCGCATAGTGCTTGATTTTTGATGACTTCTAAATTTTTTCAATAAGTATATGAGTTCTTTTGGCTAATGTTGAGTCCATGGATTATACGCACTTTTACCTTTCCACCATTGCTAGCCTCTTCGGTACCGTGCATTGCCCTTTCTCACCTTGAGAGTTGGTGCAAACTTCACCGGTGGATCCAAACCCCGTGATACAATACGCTCTATCACACATAAACCTCCTTATATCTTCCTCAAAACAGCCACCATACCTACCTATTATGGCATTTCCATAGCCATTCCGAGATATATTGCCATGCAACTTTCCACCGTTCCATTTATCATCATGACATACTTTACTTTTGTGATATTGCCATTGCATGATCATGTAGTTGACATCGTATTTGTGGCAAAGCCATCATGCATTATTTTTCATACATGTCACTCTTGATTCATTGCACCTTCCCGGTACACCGCCGGAGGCATTCATATAGAGTCATATCTTGTTCTAGTTTCGAGTTGTAATTCATATGTTGTAATCAATGAAAGTGTGTTGATCATCATTATTAGAGCATTGCCCAAAAAAAAGAAAAAAAAAGAAGAAAGGCTAAAAGAAAAAAAAGAATGGCCCAAAAAAAGAGAGAAAAAAAGAAAAAAAAGAAAAAAGGGAAAAGAAATAAAAGGGCAATGTTACTATCTCTTTTTCCACACTTGTGCTTCAAAGTAGCACCTTGTTCTTCATGTAGCGAGTCTCATATTTTGTGCTTCAAAGTAGCACTATGTTTTTCATATAGTGAGTCTCATAGGTTGTCTTTTTCATACTAGTGGGAATTTTTCATTATAGAACTTGGCTTGTATATTCCTATGACAGGCTTCCTCAAATGCCCTAGGTCTTCGTGAGCAAGCAAGTTGGATGCACACCCACTAGTTTTCTTTTGTTGAGCATTCATACATAGCTCTAGTGTATCCGTTGCATGGCAATCCCTACTCCTCATGTTGACATCAATTGATGGGCATCTCCATAGCCCGTTGATTATCCTCGTCAATCTGATACTTTCTCCTTTTTTGTCTTCTCCACACAATCCCCATCATCATATTCTATTCCACCCATATTGCTATATCCATGGCTCACGCTCATGTATTGCATGAAGGTTGAAAAAGATTATTTAAGTATGAAACAATTGCTTGGCTTGTCATCGGGGGTATAGAAGTTGGGAACATCTTTGTGTGACGAAAATGAAGCATAGCCTAACTATATGATTTTGTAGGGATGAACTTTCTTTTGCCATGCTATTTTGAGAAGACATGATTACTTTGATTAGTAGCTTGAAGTGTTACTATTTCTTTTATCGATATAAACTTTTATTTTGAATCTTTTGGATCTGAACATTCATGCCACAATAAAGAAAATTACATTGAGAATTATGCCAGGTAGCATTTCACATCAAAAATTCTGTTTTTATCATTTACCTACTCGAGGAGGAGCAGGAATTAAGCTTGGGGATGCTTGATACGTCTCCAACGTATCTATAATTTTTGATTGTTCCATGCTATTATATTACACCTTTTGGATGTTTATGGGCTTTATTTTACACATTTATATCATTTTTGGGACTAACCTACTAACCGGAGGCCCACCCTGTATTGCTGTTGTTTTGCCTATTACAGTATTTCGAAGAAAAGGAATATCAAACGGAGTCCAAACGGAATGAAACCTTCGGGAGCGTGATTTTTGGAACGAACGTGATCCAGAGGACTTGGAGTGCAAGTCAAGAAGCAGCCGAGGCGGCCATGAGAGGGTAGGGCACGCCCACCCCTACAGGGCGCGCCCCCTGTCTCATGGGCCCCTCGGGCGGCCACCGACGTACTTCTTCCTCCTATATAAGCCTACGTACCCTGAAAACATCCAAGGAGCAACCGAAACACAATTTTCACCGCCGTAACCTTCTGTATCCGCGAGATCCCATCTTGGAGCCTTCGCCGGCGCTCTGCCGGAGGGGGAATCGACCATGGAGGGCTTCTACATCAACACCATAGCCCTTCCGAGGAGTTGTGAGTAGTTTACCACAGACCTTCGGGTCCATAGTTATTAGCTAGATGGCTTCTTCTCTCTTTTTGTTGTATCTCAATACGATGTTCTCCCCCTCTCTTGTGGAGATCTATTCGATGTAATCTCTTTTTATGATGTTTTTGTCAAGATCCGATGAATTGTGGGTTTATGATCAAGTTTATCTATGAGAAATATTTGAATCTCCTCTGCTTTTATGTATGATTGAGTTATCTTTGCAAGTCTCTTCGAATTATCATTTTGGTTTGGCCTACTAGATTGATCTTTCTTGCCATGGGAGAAGTGCTTAGCTTTGGGTTCAATCTTGCGGTGTCCTTACCCAGTGACAGAAAGGGTTGCAAGGCACGCATTGTATTGTTGCCATCGAGGATAAAAAGATGGGGTTTATATCATATTGCATGAGTTTATCCCTCTACATCATGTCATCTTGCTTAAGGCCTTACTCTGTTCTTATGAACTTAATACTTTAGATGCAGGCAAGAGTCGGTCGATGTGTGGAGTAATAGTAGTAGATGCAGGCAGGAGTCGGTCTACTTGTTGCGGACGTGATGCCTATATACATGATCATGTCTAGATAATCTCATAATTATTCGCTTTTCTATCAATTGCTCGACAGTAATTTGTTCACCCACCGTAATACTTATGCTATCTCGAGAGAAGCCTCTAGTGAAACCTATGGCCCCCGGGTCTATCTCTTATCATATTTGCTCCCAATCTACTTTTATTTGCATCTTTACATTTTGCATCTATATTATAAAATACAAAAAATATATTTATCTTATCATATTATCTCTATCAGATCTCACTTTCGCAAGTGGTCGTGAAGGGATTGACAACCCCTTTATTGCATTGGTGGCAAGTTCTTGGTTTATTTGTGTAGGTGCGTGGGACTTTTGAGGAGCCTCCTACTGGATTGATACCTTGGTTCTCAAAAACTGAGGGAAATACTTACGCTACTATTGCTGCATCACCCTTTCCTCTTGAAGGAAAACCAACGCAAGCTCAAGACGTAGCAGTTGGCGCCCATGGTGTATGAACGGGGCTGACAGGTAGGGCGGTTGTGTCACGTCTGAGTGAAGTTACAAACTTGCCCCTATTGAAAATATTTGCCTACATCGATTTCGGGCGAGTCGAATTTGTTTTGCCACCCACCGTGTATGAATTGGGAATGGAGGGAGAAACAGAGGTCTTTCAGACGAGCTTGAATCAAATGTGTTTTGCCGCCCATGTTTGACGCCCATCGTGTCGGAATGGGCTCAGAGGCGGTCGTGTCACGTCTAATTGAAGTTACTAACCTACCCCTATTTAGAGTAGTGGAAATCGGGCCGATGGATTGTCCGTGTAATGGGTACACAGTAATTTCCATCTCCCAAACACTTGGCTTCGGGCAGCCGACGTGGGAGTGGACATTTTGCCGCTTGTTTCGAATTTTGGGACAATAAGCATCCACGTTTACCCTGGCAACTAAATTCGAATCCATTTTGTATTCCTATATGAATCTTTATAAATCATTCTATGTGTTTTTATATATCATCAAAAGGACGACTAAGATATATTCCACTGTCATATATGAATATGGTTTACAAATGCCGATACTCAAATTTGGAAGCTAGAATCCAGTTTAAGGTGAATTCGAATATTTGGAACACTTCATGTCCAACTCAAATGTCACACGCAGCATAATGTGTACTCCCATTTAGATATGTACACAAGCGATGTATCAAGATTCAAATACCGAGTCAATCAACCAAGAATGTACAGAACTAACAGACATATAAACACTTATAGAGTATATGGATCAATAATATCAACTAACATACATAAGCCAGGCCGCTGTACTTTTTTTGGCTACAACATCATCCTTTTTTAGCCAACATCTTGGCCCTTCTCGATGCGTGCCACTTATGGTCCATCTATACTACTATTATTGCTGAATGCACATTCAACCCGATTGGCATATTTGTAGGTCTGGCACAGCAATCCAAATGAAATGTCTCCGAGTCTTATCAATTAATACAGACTTGTGCTCAAAAAAATTACAAACCAAAAAACAAAAAACAATTATTACATGATATCTAAAACAAATGGTTTGGCTGATTACATGAACAAACAACACAAAGGTTATTCAACGATGGAAAGAACATTTCACCTATGATTTACCAAGTAGGAATTTAATTTCCTTTTTTCCTTCATGACCTTAACAATCTGGTCAGTCTCAGCTTGCTTCGTTTTGAAATCCACCAAATATTTAATGGTTGTCTTGAGTACTGCTTGTGATTGTGCTGTTTGCTTCCTCAACATGTCAACTTCATCTCTAAGTGCAGAAGCAGAATCTCTTTCTACCACTAGTTTAGCCTGTAGAGCATCAGCAATTGGCAATTCATAATGCACAATTGGGCCGGTGCCACTGCTGTGGGATGATGCAACGTCCATGGGGACCTCGCTCTTTGATCTTGTGCTAACCAGTTTTGCCGTTAAAGTTCCGATTGGATTTAGAAAAGGTGAAGTTAGCAAAACATCTCAACTAGGAGTTATAACAGCAAACCAGTTAAACAAACAAGGAATTAAAGAGCTTCAATTGGATGCTGGAAAGTAGTTATTAACATCATTGTAACCCGCTGTTGCAGCAGCAAAGCAGTTAAACAAACAAGTAGATATTTAAGTTAAGGCAAACAGGTAATTCTTAACAGTAAGTATCAAACACAATTTTGCAATAAGTGGCTAACTAAAATTCTGATAAGCAGGTAACTGAACTTACGCTAGTTCTTTGTACAGGCACACTGCAACTTCTTTTTCACTTACAAGGTTGTACGAAGGAGTCCATGGCATCAATTGCTTGGATACGCAATCCCAATACTTCTTTCTTCCCACACTCCATTGGTGCGTCCTTGATATGTTATATGAGGATGTGTAGTCAGACTAGTTGTAGCCACACACATCACACTGGCTTTTACTGTATATTTCATGCGATTACTTTTGGCATATCGAGATCTAAGCAATCTACATATGATGAAAAGACTGGCATCCTTCACATTATTGACGAACTCAGTTCATAGAAACAAGCAATTCAACCATTCCGTGGGTAAATCATAAGCGCCACTGGAATATTTTTCACTACCCAATCATACACGCAAAAGGGGCGATGCCACCATAGGGGCTGGTATAGGCGGCCGCCTCAGGTGGCTGGAAAGTGTGCACCTAGTTTGAGTCGTCTAGGTTGGCCCACGCTAGTTTTGTTCATCTCAACGCACGAGCAGGCAATGTAAAAAATGAAGAAAAATGTTTCAATTTGGATGGGACAATAACATAAGTGCAAGGCGGGCCCTATTGCAGGCTCGCGGCCCAAACGAGTGCCTCCCATATCGATCGACAACAGGAAAAATCCCAATTCATTCGCTCCAGCCTACAGTCTAGTTCGCTCCTAACCTAGCCGCCGCTGGAAAGACCGACACAGCACTTCCTCGTGCCCTCGTTGGAGGGCGGTCACCGGGCTTCAAGCAAACGGAAGGACAAGAAGATGAAGATCCAACCCTGGGTGTAGCCTGCGAGGGAGGCAGCGACGCCAGCATGGGCATGGCATCGACCTTGTGTAAACGGACAGTCGCAACTTGAAAGAGTAGCATGCGCAACGAGCAGGTACATCACATCACTGATTATATCTAATTCAACTCTTCAATTTCTGGCCAATAGTTAAACCTGACGGTGTTGTAAAACTGATTGTATGTAGGGAATCTATGAGAAAATGAAACCAATTTCTACTTATTTTATAACTCCCCAATCAATACTAAACTGACTAAATCTGATGTATCTAATCAAGTTTCCGGTGCAAACACACAAGCTCATGTTGTTCTTGAGCCTGAAGTGTCTAATGAACAGACTACTAATGAAGGATTTGATGCAAACATTTTACATGCTCGTGGTGATGAACATATAGTGTCTAATGAGGGATCTAATGCAAGCATTTTGCAAGCTCATTGAAGGATTTAGTGTCTAATGATGATCTGCTATGTTGAGAGAGACAGAGATTTGCAGGCATTGATGACAAGCAAATTATAGTGCATTTTCATAGCTTGAGGAAACGTCGAGGCCATCTACCAGAAAGTCCCTGTATCATGACAACATAGCATAAATACTTTTCTAATCTGTTGTTTGAAACTATTGGCATACTTGTGCAGGATAGATATATTGATATGTAGTTTGCGCATTGGTTATAGGTGCAATTACACTTCGATATTTTCAGCCAGAGAACGAATAATTCAAGCAGGTACAGACCATGTTTGTAGTCCACCATGTTGCATTTTGTGTTTTTTGGTGCTTGCATCATTTAGTGTTTATAATATGAACTACTTTGGATCATTAGCTGGTTTTCAAAGTGAATGTAGCTTCACATTTCTCAAGTTATGTTGGTTTCCGGAGTGCACGTGCCTTCATATTTTTTAAGTTAAATGTCCGCCCCTAGTAACTTGAATTCATGGATCCACCACTGCACACAAATCATACACGAATGCCAGCACGAATTAAATGAAATGCAAGGACTTACGCTAGCTCGTTGTATAGGCTCACTGTAGTTCTGCTTGTGCTTGGGATGTTCCATGTACAAGTCCATGTTACCACTTTCTTGGATGTGCAGGCCTTGTGCTCCTTGCATCCCCCTCTGCATTTTTGACACGGCGAATGGTTGATCAAATAAGAGGAATTGACCTTGATGTTGTACCGGAGGACAGATACTTACAAGGTTATACGGGTGTGCAGGATGTGTACCAGATCCCGTAGCGCCGTCATGCTTCGCTAAAAAATGGATTTGCTTGTTTCAGATGATATCTCTAGAAGAAATAAGAGTTAAAGTCAGAGTTGCATAGGCGTGTAAGCTAAGAGAGCAGTGAAAGGATATCCAAACATCGTCGGAACAATGCACAAGGGAGTGATGTGTGGATACCTAGTTCGGGTCGGCATTTGGGCATGCTCGCCTAGCTAGAGTGCGGGTCACTTTAGAGCCGTTGAGGGTGATGCACTGGCGTTGGCTGGCCGCGCACGAATGCAGCTCTTGAGTGGAAGCGGAGCGCTAAGATGCGGTGGACGAGACCATTGGTGAAGCCCCAACGGCCTCGGGGGCGGAGGTGCGACGATGTGCTCGGTGAAGTAGCCCCGGTGAGCTGGGAGACGACGTCGGTGAAGCGCACCTGATGCGGTGGAAGTCGGTGTCTATGAGGCACGTCGGCTGCGGCGGCCGACGTTGTCGGTGGACCACCCGGTGCGGTGGAGGAAGGCGTAGATGAGGTAGCTCCGGTGCGGTGGTGAAGCGCGTCCGTCGTCTTCGTCATCGTCATTCAGCACAAAGGTGGGGAAAGAGATGAGACGAGGGGTGATTCGAACTTTGCTTGGGTTGGCGGCGAATTAGGGATTTGAGCAATCTGGGCGCGGAAGGGGGCGATGGAGAAGAGAGATTTTGCAGGGCTGGAATTGGGGCCGCCAGATATTTCAATCTGAAACATGGAAGCGCAAACTTATTTTTCCGTCGTCCTTTTTTTTGGGGGGTGGGTTGGGGGAGTGGGGGAGGGAGGGACGGGGGTGGGTGGCTGGGTACTACGCGTCCGTCCCACACACGTGACCACCCCGACAGGACTATGATTCGGTGCCTTAAGGCACCTGCCTTTGTGTCCATGACATGTGGGCCCAACAGGTGGCTCGCCCACATGTTAGTGACCCAAAGGCAGGTGCCTTTAAGGCACCGAAGCAACATCCACCCCGACATGACCCTGGTTTGCCTGGTGCGCCTACATTTTAGAATGCAAACAAATGTGTATGTATTACCATGCCCATGTTTTCCTTGCAATAATTAGTCATTCGAAACAAGATACTCCCTCCGTTCACTTTTGTAAGTCGTTTCAAACAACTTAAAATGATCTGTTTTGCACATTGTCTGAAATATCTTCAAGGTCTTATAAAAGTGAACAGAGGGAGTACTATAAATTAATTAAAGAGGAGTTATTTGAAAACTATCGAACAGAGTGTGTGTCACATAATTAAGTATTTGAATTAGAGTGTGTGTCACGTATCGATCTCCAATTCTAATGTGGATTTCACATTTCACTGTATCCATGCTACTTTTTTAATACAAATTCATATGTATATGATGAACACCGTGGTAGTGAGAAAACTTTTGGATGGATTCAAACATATGACCTACAAAAAAGCACAACAAATTGAGTCAATGTCAATTTTCGAAACTTAGTATGGCACGAATTCGAAATAATTACCCGAATGCATGGTTCTCAGTTCAAATCTTACAATGTACACCGAATTGAAACATCGATATTAAGTCTCGTACTATGTACATTCAAATGTTGTTTTTAGCCCACCCCGCACACACGCTACATACTTCCTGTATCGGTCAATCTTCCTCTCCTAACCACCTTAGGAAGCTATCGGTTTCCAACACATGTTCATTCTTTCTCTCCATGTTTCGATCTCTAAGTCTGTCAACTACACAACCCCTGTACCTCACACACCCGCCATTGCACCCCATGCCGAGCTCTCTCTCCGTCCCTCTCCCTCTCACCCTCTCGCGCTAAATACATGCATTGCCTATCTAGCCCCCCAACCTCTCGTGCACACGCATGCACGTTGTCTATCTAGGTCAATCCCTCGAGACTGTCTCACTCTTTCTTCCGCACGGCGGGCCACACTCGCTCAATCTCGCTCTCTTTATCTGAGTCTCGTTTAACCTCGTTTTCTTTCACACACAAATGATATATCTCCCTGTTCGGGCCTCGAACGACACACTCTATACTCTCTCACGCAGATTTTCTATCTAGGTCAGTCTATCCAAGCCGCCCCCACTCTTTCGACCTCATGGCGGGCCATGCTCACTCAATCTCTCTCTCTCTCTCTCTGTATGTCTCAATTGACCTCGCTCTTTCTCGGACAAAATGATATATCACCATGTTTGAGCCCAATTTGACCTATTCACATTGTATACTCTCTCACGCACATTGTCTATCTAGGTCACTCTCTCCAACCCGTCTCACTCTTTCGATCACACGACAACCCTATGTGAACGATTGACCTTGCTTCCTCCCACACACAAAATATATCTACATGTCTGTGACTGGATCATCTCTCAAGCTCTATCTTAAAGCCCTCACCCTTGCCAAAAGCTCAATCGGACAATATCTCTCCAGAGCATATATATCTGTTTAATGAATGTCAGACCACACTCACTTTGTCTCTCTATCTATATGTCTCTCGATTGACCTTGCTTTCTCACACTGTATCTTCCACGCATTGAAGGTACCTCTCCATCCCTCGCAAAGCTGGAGCTATTTACATTGCGAGGGGCACTCTAACCTTGGATTAATTTGTGTAGGCATTTATTCTAGTCGGTTTAGATTATATTTTCGTAGCATTTGGCCCACAACTACTCCAAACACCGTTGCAACCCCCGCAACTCCCCTAGTTGATTTCCCTCTCGCTCGGTCATTGCTCTCTCGCACGTCCTTTCTCGCCTTCAACGTCCGTGACACTCCAAAATTTTTGGTGGTTTGTTTTCCAAAAGAGCCTTGCTTGGTTTGAAAGAAGGTCATTTAAACCCTTCCTAAAAACCATCTTCTAAGTTTGCCCTCTCAAAAATCCTTTGCTTGGATTTAGTTTCTTTTAAAAAGAAAACCCTTTTACTTTTGGGCTTTTATTTGGTTTTGATCCCTTCTAAATTTTACCATGCCATCTATGGTGAAATTTTCCCAAAACCTCTCCTCCCACTTCGGTACAATCCAAACATTCTGTCCAAACAAATAAAATCCATTTTTTGGATTTTATTCCAACTATTTCTCCTCCCAATATAAATCTGTCTTTTCTTTTGAGCCTAGGTGGATTGCAAAGCAAGTACCCTAATGCTTTTGCTTTTTGACCTCAACTCAACACCCTTGGATAGTCCTTTGTACCCACAACCCAGAACCATCTTGATCCACTCTTCTCCTGTTCAAATATTTCAAACTTCACCCACAGCAAGTTTGGACCAGATTTGCCAAATTTGGTGAAATTCATATCTACACCTCTCCAAAAATTCTACAAATATTCAGGCAGCCTCTAGATGCAATGAGAGGCCCCTCCACCAAAAACCAGCTCAAGGAAAAATCCCTACATGCCTAGATCATTTTGTCGAACACCTTGCATACACTGTTTCTGTCCATCTTCAGTTAAAATCAGAATTTCAGTGTCAATCTTCGACAAAATTCAGTCACAAGCTCACAGTGCACTTGGCACGTAGCTCACGGCCTGGCTTGCTTGTCCGGAGCCTCACACGCGCACTTGGCGCCTTCCTGGCGTCGGTGGCGCCCTGGCCCGCCTGCGTCGGCGTGTCTTGCGGCGGCCGTATCACCGTAGCGGCCAACAGGGAGCAGAACGGCGGCATAACGCCGTTTGGCGCCTCCCAAACCCCCTGGTGGCTCCGCGTGGCCGTTTCCTCGCCAGCGCACGCATGCAGCACCGTCGTCGTGGCGCGGCACGCGCAGAGCGCGCTCCCTGCCGCTGACGGGCCCGCACCGCCCTGTTCCGTCGAGCTGCCCGTAAACAACCCAATCTCGACGCGGTTAGCATCTAAACGGAACCAGGGAACACCCACGACGACGCTCAACCTCTGAACCCTCCCGTGCAACCACTGCGCCGCCGTAATCACCTCGCCGGAGAACCCCATTCTCAGCAACCGCCTCGGGGCGGCTATATATAGCACCCCAAGCTTGCTCTCGCCTCCGCACGACTCCACCATCTCACCAGACCCCGCCCGGCCACTGAACGAGCCTCGAGTGGCCTTTCGTCCTCGACTCTGGCCACCTCCGTCCGCCTCGGGTTCCGGCATCGTTCTCTCCGGTGAGAACCCCTCCGTCGCCCTACTTTCAACCGTAGCCTCGTACCACCTCTAGTAAGATAACCCCCACCTCAATTTTGACCTCGGAGCTCTCTCCGGCGAGATCCACGACCACCCGAACCGCCGTCCGCCGGAGCAAGCGTCGCCGCCGACGTGGTACTCGCCGGCGACCACCACCACCTTCCACAGACGCGGAATGGCGCCCTGAACACAGAGGTACTCGCCGATCTCCCTGCCTCGCCGAGAATCGCCGCCGGCGACCACCGCGGCTCTCGGGCGCCGACGAGCCTCGGCTCCCTCGTTTGAAAATTCAAACGTGACGGGTGGGAACCGCCCGTCAGCCTCTCCTGTGTCTTTTTTTCGAATCGTTTACTGAAAGCGTACTTTGGCAAATACGCTTCCACTCTGAACCGTTTTTCTGTATTTTTCTGCAAAGCCCCCGGGAAGTTTTCTCTTTCATTACAGATGAGTCCTTGGGTTAAAACCCTTATAACTTTTTAACAGAAAGAAATTTTTGAATGATTCTTTTTCTGTCCTCTTCAAAATTTTGTCTAGTTTTTTATAATATTTATTTGAAAAATATTTAGAACACTTTTCTGTACACTCATGGTATTTATGTTGCGTGCGTATCTTTTCTTATACCATAGATACCGGAGGAGGTGACGGAGCTGCAAACCTCGCACAGTTAGACTCCGACTACACCGAACTAGGCAAGCATGTTTGAACTCTTGATATGATGAGTGTTGTTGCGTGTTTGCATTTTAGTATGATCATGGCAGGTTTATGAACAACTATTTGAATGTTATATTTCATATACATAATTGAAAAGTAAGTTTCGGTAAGCATTATGTTGTTGGATACATATTTGCATAGCCATGTGTTGGCATGAGGATGGGTAAGATGGCAGTGTTGTGACATGCCAGTCTTATGCCAGATTATTTGACTTCCGTGTCGTCATGACACTAATCACATTCCCATTCATTCCTTCCTATACTGTCACATGTTTTCCGAAAGGAATATGGCATAGTAAGTTGTAAATCGTTTTCCTGGTACACACCAATAGAGAGACCGGGGTGAGGGTTCCATGGCCCTGGATTAAAGCCCGTCATCCGGTCAGGGGGCATGGGTGTTTCCGGTTGGGACCGAGAGGGGGGCACCCCTTAGAGCGCGCGTATAGAAATTTGATCCCATGCTATTCGAGGTTGTGGCCTCCCCGTCTCAAAGTTTTTCTTGGACGTTGACCAGGGTGATTCCTGGCATCGTGAGGTGAAATGGGTGTGTACTAGCTAAATGTGTTTCTACTGAAATATCGTAAACGGAACTAGTCCTTCGTGACTACGGAAATCCGTTGACTGTGGTCAGTTCATCCAAACTCTGCAGAGTCTCAAATCCGTCAATTGTCTTGTACTTTGTTCAAGTACTATATTTATCTTATCTTGTCAGGTATCAACCATAGTGACAAAACTCCGGTGGGATTTATGTGCGATAAATCCGGTTAACAGATTATTCTTGTGGATGGACTAATCTTGTCATTTACATTTATTACAAGCCC
Source organism: Triticum aestivum (assembly GCF_018294505.1). Lineage (NCBI taxonomy): Eukaryota > Viridiplantae > Streptophyta > Magnoliopsida > Poales > Poaceae > Triticum > Triticum aestivum. The sequence continues at coordinate 22,644,281 of NC_057813.1, read as the reverse complement.
TGTCTGTGATGTCGCTCAGACGTCCGACGGTGGCAGACCTGTTATTTACTTTTGTCATGAACCGTGTCTGTGATGTCGCTCAGACGTCCGACGGAGGCAGACCTGTTATTTACTTTTGTCATGAACCCTATCTGTGATGTCGCTCAGACGTCCGACTGTGGTATTACTTTTAAAGCCTTGTCTGTGATGTCGCTCAGACGTCCGACTGTGGTATTTCTTTTTAAGCCCTGTCTGTGATGTCGCTCAGACGTCCGACTGTGGTATTTCTTTTTAAGCCCTATCTGTGATGTCGCTCAGACGTCCGACTGTGGTATTTCTTTTTAAGCCCTGTCTGTGATGTCGCTCAGACGTCCGACTGTGGTATTTCTTTTTAAGACCTGTCTGTGATGTCGCTCAGACGTCCGACAGTGGTATTTCTTTTAAAGCCCTGTCTGTGATGTCGCCCAGACGTCCGACTGTGGCATTCCTTTTAAAGCCCTTTATGTGATGTCGCTTAGACGTCCGACTGGGGCATGCATTTTATTTATTTACCTTTCGAGGCGTCGCTCCAAACACCCGATCGGCTTTCAGTTATTTATTTTATTCATCAAGTCCTGCAATATTATCATTATTTTATGAGCATCATCCTTGTTCATGACGCATTCATGCATTCATTGATTATATCTTTTGTCCGAACTGTCTTGCGAGTACTTTCAAGTACTCACCTGGCTTGCTGATTTGGCCAGATGTTGATGAAGGCGATCTCATGGATGAAGAGTTTGATAGCGAGTCCGACGCCTAGAGGAGTCCCAGTCAATCCCATGCGATCCTGTCTTGGTCATTGTATTATCCGCTTCCGCAACCCCGAATAAATTCATCGAGCCTCACCTCGACGGTCGATGTACTGCCAGTAGAAGTCAAGTTATCCACCACCACTTTTCCTCGAGCTAGTAGCATGCCACCCCACCCCTGTGTCATAACCGCCCTTATGTAAGATATTGGCAAGTTTGTAATAAACTGTTGAGCAGCCTCAGCTCAATCCTGTAAAATATTTGATGCTACTGGTTCTCTGTTTATCAAGCTTTTGTCTACCAGAAAGGATGACTTTTCCTATACTGGGTTTAAAAGATCGGTTTTATCAATAATCATATTATTGAAAAGCCGGTCGTGACAGACTTGGTATCAGAGCCAGGCTGACTGTAGGAAGCCACTAGGTGCGATCGCTAATTGGTTATTAGCATGATAGAGTTATTCATGTTTTTACAAATGTAGACATTTTCTGACAGTCAGCATAAAATTTATGATCTGACCACTCAGAATTTTTGCCTACTGTTGTAGATGGCCGGCAACGACTACGAGTCTCAAATGTTCGCCAACGTGCCTGAGGGGTTCGTCAAACTCCTCTCCTTCATCGTTCAGGTCGCGATGGGGCCATCCGTGCGCCCAGTCTTCACGCTTTATCCACACAAGATCAACGACAGTCTGACTATGCACCAGGACGCGATGCAATTCAGGGGAGGCCATGCTGAAATACGCCGTCTCCGATTCATGGGGAGAGCCATGCCTACAGAAAGGCATGCTATGTAGATGGCTGCCCGCGAGACGATAGCCCGTCTTCGGGATGTTCTTCCTGCAATGAAAACCCGTCGCTACCGCTACCTTCCATGCCATGTGCCTTATACCTGTCACTACTCCTTCTCTTGCCCCAGAGGAGAGCGAGACGAAGCCTTTGAGATGCTTGTCGAGTACCTCCGAGCCCTGGAGGCAGCATTCGACTGCATGGTGGATGACCTCGTAGCTGCACGCATGGACTCAGTTCATGGCTGTGCTGCTAACAGGAGGGAACTCCTACACACTGCTCCACCATTGACTTTCGTGTCATCCGCAGCCTCTCACTCACCTTCCATACTCGCCACTGCTCGTCGTCTGCCTACCACAGAGGAATTTAACCAGGCTATTGCACCCACTCCCGTCCGCTCTTCACCACTTGTTGCACCCACTCCCGTCCGCTCTGCACCACTTGTTGCACCCACTCCCATACGTGCTACCCCACCTATTCCACCCACTCGTATTCGTGTTATTCCACCTACGGCACCTCCTCCATCAGCTCAGCACAACGTTTCTCATCTGGAACCTATTAGCGAGGAGGAGGTTGATTTCCCAGCGTCTTTGCGTCTCACCCTCGGCAGGCCAAGGGAGATCCTCACCATCTCCGACTAAGTACGCATAGACGCCATGCGATGTATCGACTTGTGTAATATGTTTTATGTACATAGGTTGTGAGAAGTAGCCTGTTTGCGCACCATGTAGGATCTGGAGGAGTGCACTAGTTTAAATAACATGTCAAGGTTATGTACACATATCCTGAGTGATGTAATGTATAATTATGCCCGCGTGTAAGATATGCACTAGTCCTTTTCCATGCGAAATCGTGTATTTCCAAAAATATCCTGGAGTTTAAAAAAATGTTCTTTGTGTGTGATTTTATTGACTTTTGCGACTCTCTTTCTTATCTTACGAGTTCACAAAAATATATCCCCAGAGTGAAAGATGTCTCGTCCTTGGACGCGCTCCATGCCAACTCAGCCAGAAGAAAATTATGGCACACCGCATAACCAAAATTTCACTCAGGGACAGACAAGTCAACAGGGCAGTGAAACAGCTTTTACACAAGTTTGCCGTTTGTACGGACAGAGTCAACAGCAACACCAGGAAATGATGAACCAATTCATCAATATGGGAAGTAACCGTGGTCAGTATCAACCGCAATCCAAATTATCTGAGTTACAAAAGACGTGTCCTCCAACATTTTCTCATACTGACAAGCCTCTTGAGGCCGAGGACTGGCTTCGAGACATGGAGAGAAAATTAATTATCGCACAGTGTTCAGACCGTGGAAAAGTACTGTATGCACCACATTATCTCACAGGTGCAGCTGCATCGTGGTGGGAAAACTTCCTGCACATGCACCCCAACGAAAATGAAATCACCTGGGAAAATTTCAAAGAAGGTTTTCGTGGGGCACATATTCCTAAGAGCGTCATGAAAATCAAGAAGAAGGAATTTGATGAACTCAAGCAAAGAGCCATGACAGTGTCAGAATACAACAGCCAATTCACACTGCTGTCTCGCTACGCCAATGAAGAACGCATGACCGAGAGCAAGAAGATGGAAAAATTCTTGGAAGGCCTGGCACCCGCCCTTAAGTGCCAGCTAGTTGTGCACACCTTTCCAGATTTTAAAACACTGGTGGATAAGGCCATTACCCTGGAAAATGAGCGACGTAGCCTGGAAGATTTCCGCAAACGGAAAAGGGACCAGACTACTTTTTCTCGCAATCACAGAAGCAAGAAGGAATTTCAGAAGGGGGATTCACACAAAACCCCGACGAATAATTCACGTCCAACCAAGAATTTCCATGCAAGAGACAAAGAGTTCACCTATCGCCCAGGCGTTACCTGTTATGCTTGTGGAGAAGAAGGGCACTATGCCAAGCAGTGTCCCAAGCCAAGGAACTCAAACCCGAAGCTCAATAATGGTGGAAATAATTCAGCACCAAAGCGAAGCAATTTCAACCCCAACAACAACCACCGGAAAGGTCACCTGAACCACGTGACCCGAGAGGAAGCACAGAACGCCCCAGATATCGTACTCGGTACGTACCCCGTCAACACAATACCTGCCATGGTTTTGTTTGATTCTGGAGCTTCTCACTCATTTGTTTCGAAAAGTTTTGCTTTGCAAAATAATTTTTCGATGCTTCCCTTGGAAAAATCAATGATCGTCAAGTCCCCTGGAGTTAAGCAAGTGACCCAGAGTTACTGTCAAGGTGTGGTTATTGAATTTGAAGGATTGAAGTTTTACGCCAACCTTATTGTGCTGGAAAGCAAGGGACTGGATGTCATCCTAGGAATGGATTGGTTAACCACCAACAAAGGTTTTATTGACTGCTTCAACCGTACCGTGATTCTCACACACCATCATGGGAAGAAAATAAAAGTTTCAGCCAAAGAGAGACAAATACCTCGGCAACCTAGATTAAACAAGGTGGACGTTTCTGAGCTAAACAAGGTCCCCGTAGTATGTGAATTTCCAGACGTATTTCCAGAAGAACTACCAGGCATGCCACCAGACCGAGAGATAGAATTCAGCATTGAGCTAGCACCCGGAACCACTCCTATCTACAAGAAACCTTACAGAATGGCACCATCCGAATTGGTAGAATTGAAGAAGCAAATAAAAGAATTATTGGAGAAAGGATACATACGAGCCAGCTCCTCACCTTGGGGTTCTCCAATTTTATTTGCCAAGAAGAAGGATGGAACAATGAGGTTGTGTATTGATTATCGAGCTCTCAACATGGTCACAATCAAGAACAAATACCCAATGCCCCGAATAAATGATTTATTCGATCAGCTCGCACAGGCCAAAGTCTTCTCAAAAATTGACTTGAGATCAGGATACCACCAATTAAAAGTGCGAACAGAAGATATTCCCAAGACCGCTTTCACCTCCAGATATGGGCTGTATGAGTTCACGGTGATGCCATTCGGACTAACCAACGCCCCCGCATATTTTGTTCACCTCATGAACAAAGTATTTATGAAGTATATGGACAAGTTTGTTGTGGTATTCATCGATGATATTCTGATATATTCCAAAACACCAGAAGAGCACGCCGAACATCTCAGGATTGTACTCGGAGAACTCAGGAAACATCAACTGTACGCCAAATTCAGCAAATGTGAATTTTGGCTAAGGCAGGTGGGTTTTCTGGGCCACGTGCTAACCCAAGAAGGTATTGCAGTAGACCCGGAAAAAGTCAAGGCCGTACTTGGCTGGAAACCACCAGCTAACGTAACGGACGTACGGAGTTTCTTGGGAATGGCAGGATATTATCGGAGATTTATTGAAGGATTCTCCACTATAGCAAAGCCCATGACACAATTGCTCAAGAAAGGCAAGAAGTTTGAATGGACAGAAGCATGTGAGAAAAGCTTCCAAGAGCTAAAAAGCAAATTAACAACGGCACCAGTATTAATCGTGCCAGATATACACAAGAATTTTGAGGTATATTGTGACGCATCCCGGAAAGGCCTCGGATGCGTATTGATGCAAGAAGGCAAGGTAGTTGCGTATGTCTCTAGACAACTACGCAAGCATGAGGAAAATTATCCCACCCATGACCTGGAATTAGCAGCAGTCATCCATGCACTCAAGGAATGGAGACACTTTCTGCTTGGGAATCGTTGTGAGATATACACAGACCATAAGAGTCTTAAGTATATTTTCACACAGCCAGAATTAAATTTACGGCAACGACGCTGGTTAGAGTTGGTGAAGGATTATGATGTTGGAATCCACTATCATCCCGGAAAAGCAAATGTTGTGGCAGATGCACTTAGTCGCAATCCCAGCACGGACGACGACAGTATACCAAAATTGAGGCCAGAATTTCAACAAGAATTTGCCCGACTCAATCTAATAATGGTTACCGAAGGCAGTGTGTCGAATATAGAAATACAGCCTACCCTGATGGAAAGGATCAAGGAAGCCCAGCACGGACACCCCAGCATTGAGGGCATAAAAAGAAAAGTGAGTTTGGGAAGAGCCTCAGAATTCAACGTGGATGAGCAAGGAATATTGTGGTATGGAGAAAGGCTATGCGTACCAAATGTCAAGGACCTCAAACAGCAGATATTGACTGAAAGTCACACAGCTCCGTATTCAATCCATCCTGGAGGGACAAAAATGTACAAGGATCTTCAGGAAAATTTCTGGTGGCACGGTATGAAGAGAGATATAGCCACGTTCATTGCCTGCTGTGACTCTTGTCAACGTATCAAGGCCGAGCACCAGAAACCAGCCGGACTGTTACAGCCAAATAAGATACCCGAGTGGAAATGGGACGAGATTGGAATGGACTTTATCGTTGGACTGCCACGGTCACGACACGGAAACGATGCCATTTGGGTCATAACCGACAGATTAACCAAGGTGGCACATTTTATTCCGGTAAAAACAACTTACACCACTCAGAGACTAGCCAGACTTTATCTTGCCCGTATCGTCTGCCTACATGGAGTCCCTAAGACTATCATCTCCGATAGAGGCACACAGTTCGTCTCTACATTCTGGGATCACCTACAACAGGCACTGGGAACCCAACTAGCCTTCAGTACCGCATACCATCCCCAGACTGATGGGCAGACGGAACGCGTAAACCAAATCCTAGAAGACATGCTAAGAGCCTGTGTCCTCACCTACGGGAACAGTTGGGAAGAAAGTTTGCCATATGCAGAGTTCGCATACAACAACAGCTATCAAGCCAGCTTGCAAATGGCACCCTTTGAAGCTCTATATGGGAGAAGATGTCGTACCCCGCTAAATTGGTCAGAGACCGGAGACAGCCATATCTTTGGCCCAGATATGCTCAAGGAGGCCGAGGAGAAAGTTAAGACAATTAGAGAACGACTCAAAACAGCTCAAAGTCGGCAAAAGAGTTATTACGACCGAAAGCATCGGGAAATCAGTTTTGAACCCGGAGAATTGGTATACCTGAGAGTTTCTCCTATGAAGGGTCTGCAACGATTCAAGATTAAGGGGAAACTAGCACCAAGATTCATCGGACCATTTCATATAGTGGCCCGACGAGGCAAGGTAGCCTACCAGCTGGACCTACCCGGAGACTTATCCGGTATCCACAACGTGTTTCACATCTCGCAGTTGAGAAAATACATGAGCAACCCAGAGAAGCAAGTTTCACATGAGTATATTGACGTGCAACCGGACCTCACTTACCGGGAGCACCCAATAAAAATATTAGAAGAGTCTGAGAGGAGGACCCGACAGAAAACCATTAAGTTTTTCAGAGTTCAATGGAGTAATCACACCGAGAATGAAGCAACTTGGGAGAGCGAGGATTTTCTTCGGACAGAGCACCCACACCTGTTTAAGGATCAGCTGAAATCTCGGGGACGAGATTTTTCCTAAGGGGGTAGGTGCTGTGACACTCCAAAATTTTTGGTGGTTTGTTTTTCAAAAGAGCCTTGCTTGGTTTGAAAGAAGGTCATTTAAACCCTTCCTAAAAACCATCTTCTAAGTTTGCCCTCTCAAAAATCCTTTTCTTGGATTTAGTTTCTTTTAAAAAGAAAACCCTTTTAGTTTTGGGCTTTTATTTGGTTTTGATCCCTTCTAAATTTTACCATGCCACCTATGGTGAAATTTTCCCAAAACCTCTCCTCCCACTTTGGTACAATCCAAACATTCTGTCCAAACAAATAAAATCCATTTTTTTGGATTTTATTCCAACTATTTCTCCTACCAATATAAATCTGTCTTTTCTTTTGAGCCTAGGTGGATTGCAAAGCAAGTACCCTAATGCTTTTGATTTTTGACCTCAACTCAACACCCTTGGATAGTCCTTTGTACCCACAACCCAGAACCATCTTGATCCACTCTTCTCCTGTTCAAATATTTCAAACTTCACTCACAACAAGTTTGGACCAGATTTGCCAAATTTGGTGAAATTCATATCTACACCTCTCCAAAAATTCTACAAATATTCAGGCAGCCTCTAGATGCAATGAGAGGCCCCTCCACCAAAAACCAGCTCAAGGAAAAATCCCTACATGCCTAGATCATTTTGTCGAACACCTTGGATACACTGTTTCTGTCCATCTTCAGTTAAATTCAGAATTTCAGTGTCAATCTTCGACAAAATTCAGTCACAAGCTCACAATGCACTTGGCACGTAGCTCACGGCCTGGCTTGCTTGTCCGGAGCCTCACACGCGCGCTTGGCGCCTTCCTGGCGTCGGTGGCGCCCTGGCCCGCCTGCGTCGGCGTGTCTTGCGGCGGCCGTATCACCGTAGTGGCCGACAGGGAGCAGAACGGCAGCATAACGCCGTTCGGCGCCGCCCAAACCCCCTGGTGGCTCCGCGTGGCCGTTTCCTCGCCAGCGCACGCATGCAGCACCGTCGCCGTGGCGCGGAATGCGCAGAGCGCGCTCCCTGCCGCCGATGGGCCCACGTCGCCCCGTTCCGTCGAGCTGCCCCTAAACAACCCAATCTCTACGCGGTTAGCATCTAAACGGAACCAGGGAACACCCACGACGACGCTCAACCTCTGAACCCTCCCGTGCAACCACTGCGCCGCCGTAATCACCTCGCCGGAGAACCCATTCTCGGCAACCGCCTCGGGGCGGCTATATATAGCACCCCAAGCTTGCTCTCGCCTCCGCACGAGTCCACCATCTCACCAGACCCCGCCCGGCCACTGAACGAGCCTCGAGGGGCCTTTCCTCCTCGACTCTGGCCACCTCCGTCCGCCTCGGGCTCCGGCATCGTTCTCTCCGGTGAGAACCCCTCCGCCGCCCTACTTTCAACCGTAGCCTCGTACCACCTCTAGTAAGATAACCCCCACCTCAATTTTGACCTCGGAGCTCTCTCCGGCGAGATCCACGACCACCCGAACAGCCGTCCGCCGGAGCAAGCGTCACCACCGACGTGGTACTCGCCGGCGACCACCACCACCTCCCACAGACTTGGAATGGTGCCCTGAACATAGAGGTACTCTCCGATCTCCCTGCCTCGCCGAGGATCACCGCCGGCGACCACCGCGGCTCTCGGCCGCCGACGAGCCTTGGCTCCCTCGTTTGAAAATTCAAACATGACGGGTGGGACCCGCCCGTCAGCCTCTCCTGTGTCTTTTTTCGAATCGTTTACTGAAAGTGTACTCTGGCAAATACGCTTCCACTCAGAACCGTTTTTCTGTATTTTTCTACAAAGCCCCCTGGAAGTTTTCTGTTTCATTATAGATGAGTCCTTGGGTTAAAACCCTTATAACTTTTTAATAGAAAGGAATTTTTGAATGATTCTTTTTCTGTCCTCTTCAAATTTTTGTCTAGTTTTTTATCATATTTATTTGAAAAATATTTGGAACACTTTTCTGTACACTCACGGTATTTACGTTGCGTGCGTATCTTTTCTTATATTGTAGATACCGGAGGAGGTGACGGAGCTGCAAACCTCGCACAGTTAGACTTCGACTACTCCGAACCAGGCAAGCATGTTTGAACTCTTGATATGATGAGTGTTGTTGCGTGTTTGCATTTTAGTATGATCATGGCAGGTTTATGAACAACTATTTGAATGTTATATTTCATATACATAATCGGAAAGTAAGTTTCGGTAAGCATTATGTTGTTGGATACATATTTGCATAGCCATGTGTTGGCATGAGGATGGGTAAGATGGCAGTGTTGTGACATGCCAGTCTTATGCCAGATTATTTGACTTCCGTGTCGTCATGACACAAATCACATTCCCATTCATTCCTTCCTATACTGTCACATGTTTTCCGAAAGGAATATGGCATAGTAAGTTGTAAATCATTTTCCTGGTACACACCAATAGAGAGACCGGGGTGAGGGTTCCATGGCCCTGGATTAAAGCCCGTCATCCGGTCAGGGGGCATGGGTGTTTCCGGTTGGGACCGAGAGGGGGGCACCCCTTAGAGCGCGCGTATAGAAATTTGATCCCATGCTATTCGAGGTTGTGGCCTCCCCGTCTGAAAGTTTTTATTGGACGTTGTCCAGGGTGATTCCTGACATCGTGAGGTGAAATGGGTGTGTACTAGTTAAATGTGTTTCTACTGAAATACCGTAAACGAAACTAGTCCTTCGTGACTACGGAAATCCGTTGACTGTGGTCAGTTCATCCAAACTCTGCAGAGTCTCAAATCCGTCAATTATCTTGTACTTTGTTCAAGTACTATATTTATCCTATCTTGTCAGGTATCAACCACAGTGACAAAACTCTGGTGGGATTTATGTGTGATAAATCCGGTTAACAGATTATTCTTGTGGATGGACTAATCTTGTCATTTACATTTATTACAAGCCCTGTCTGTGATGTCGCTTAGACGTCCGACGGTGGTAGACCTGTTATTTACTTTTGTCATGAACCCTGTCTGTGATGTCGCTCAGACGTTCGACGGTGGCAGACCTGTTATTTACTTTTGTCATGAACCCTGTCTGTGATGTCGCTCAGACGTCCGACTGTGGTATTACTTTTAAAGCCCTGTCTGTAATGTCCTCAGACGTCCGACTGTGGTATTTCTTTTTAAGCCCTGTCTGTGATGTCGCTCAGACGTCCGACTATGGTATTTCTTTTTAAGCCCTGTCTGTGATGTCGCTCAGACGTCCGACTGTGGTATTTATTTTTAAGCCCTGTCTGTGATGTCGCTCAGACGTCCGACTGTGGTATTTCTTTTTAAGCCCTGTCTGTGATGTCGCTCAGACGTCCGACAGTGGTATTTCTTTTAAAGACCATGTCTGTGATGTCGCCCAGACGTCCGACTGTGGCATTCTTTTAAAGCCCTTTATGTGATGTCGCTTAGACGTCCGACTACGGCATGCATTTTATTTATTTACCTTTCGAGGCGTCGCTCCAGACACCCGATCGGCTTTCAGTTATTTATTTTATTCATCAAGTCCTGCAATATTATCGTTATTTTATGAGCATCATCCTTGTTCATGACGCATTCATGCATTCATTGATTATATCTTTTGTCCGAACTGTCTTGCGAGTACTTTCAAGTACTCACCTGGCTTCTTGATTTGGCCAGATGTTGATGAAGGCGATCTCATGGATGAAGAGTTTGATAGCGAGTCCGACGCCTAGAGGAGTCCCAGTCCGTCCCATGCGATCCTGTCTTGTTCATTGTATTATCCGCTTTCGCAACCCCGAGTAAATTCATCGAGCCTCACCTCGACGCTCGATGTACTGCCAGTAGAAGTCAAGTTATCCACCACCACTTTTCCTCGAGCTAGTAGCATGCCACCCCACCCCTGTGTCATAACCACCCTTATGTAAGATATTGGCGGGTTTGTAATAAACTGTTGAGCAGCCTCAGCTCAATCCTGTAATATATTTGATGCTACTGGTTCTCTATTTATCAAGCTTTTGTCTACCAGAAAGGATGACTTTTCCTATACTGGGTTTAAAAGATCGGTTTTATCAATAATCATATTATTGAAAAGCCGGTCGTGACAACGTCGCACCATGGTATTATTGCAAAAAACTCTGTTGTTCTCTTTAGTTATTATAAATAAGCTACAAAACTACACACCGATAGTCCACATGGAATGGAACAAATTTCGACCGACAAATTAAAGTGCTACAAACTACACACCGTGGGGCCCACATGTCATGAAACAAATTTGGACTCATATTCAAATTAAAAAATAAAGGACGAGGATCGAACATGCGACCGGGCCTTCAAGCCACACGTCAATAGGCAACATACGTAGAACATCAATGTTTGTCGTACCCCCCTTTGTTCACATAATGTTTTTATATTACAACAGCCTATTTAATGGATAACATGTAATATTATTTTTAGTACTATTTGCCTTCACTTACTAGTGGGTTCCATGTGCTCTCTCTCTCTCTCTCTCTCTCTCTCTCTCTCTCCTTCCGTGTTTAGACGCACGGGCAAACATGATGAACTCGCAGGTGATGTTGCCGTTGACCATATCTGGACGCGTTCACAAGTTACGGCACCAGTTTCACGTACTAGCAGCACTAGTCGGTGTGTACGTGCAATGCACGTTAATTTGGAAGTATACTAAGTGCATGCGGATATTATTTGCGTGTTATTATGTGATTAACACTATTTTTGGCATGAAATTAACTGCACGCTAAACGTATTGAGCGCTTGACATTGAAGCAGTCTAGGTCGTTGGATGACAAGGAATACATGTGGCTTGATGATGTTTTATATTTAATTTGATACGGCTCTAGCAGAACATTCAATCGATCAAACCATAGATTTCGTTCAGTCTGACTCCGACTTTAAGTTATACGATAATCGATATAAAATAAATGGAAATGATAAACATTCAGATTTTAATCATGGCAATCCAAACGTTTTTCATGGCAAATTTAGATTACGCGGCGGCGGCAGGGGCGTCTTGCGGTGGGAAGCGGCTCCTCTGCCGTGCTCTGTGTGTCATCGGGCCACTGACCGACGGCGACGGCAACATCTTGTGCCGTTGTTGGCGTACTCCTGGACGTTGGCCTAGCTTCAAGGAAGGCCAAAATGTTCTAGACTTCGGAGCGAGTCCACTGGCGGGAGGAGGCGACTAGCGTTGGTGCAAGGAAGCGGTCGATGGCAGCCATCCATGCCACTGAGGGGGGCACTAGCACCCGCACGGGGACATGTCCTGTCAATGGCGCGGCGGAGACATTCATGTGCACGGGCGCACACGTCAGTGCACGCGCAGGCGCATGCGCTGGCAGGTGCACGGGCGTGCGTGTTAGTGCACGCGCAGGCGCATGCGTTGGCAGGTGCACGGGCGCGTGAAAGTCGGCAGGGACCTCGTGGAACCCTGTGGGGTCAAGCTCGGCGACAATGGGCGGCTCCCAGCCCATCAAAGTCACGGGGATGGGCGTTGGCGTAGTCGGGGCCAAGGGAGCCGGAACGGGAGTGGGGATAGGCGCGATGTCTTCCCGCAAGGACAGTTCAAGCTTGTCCCAAAGCGCCTTATGTTCATGAGACTCCGGCTGGGTGTCTTCCTCAGGAAACTGGAAACTAAGGGAAGACCATCATGATGTGGCATGGCGTACATTTAGGCCAGGCTAGTTGGAGGTGGACGACAAGAGAATCGGAGAGGAAGAGAGAAGATTGTAGCGATACGAGGTAGTGCGTGGTTGATTTTTAAACTGCGGCGCCGATGACATTAAAAGTGGGAGCAGTTAGGACGAAGGTGGGCAGCGGAGCCTGGTCAAAGGGCTCGCCTCCTAGTGAGCCTGCACAGCGGTCTGCTCACACGCCTCCCTGTCAGCCGGTGCAGCGGTCTGCTCGCACGCCTCCCATCGACTCACATGCTTGCTCGGACGACACCTGCCGATGAGAAGCGGGGACTCGTGGCGGCACGTAAACGGCCACGGTTTCAATACTGAAAGTGTTCGCCTTAACGTGACATGTCTTTGTTCCAAAATACCTTGTCTCTTCATTTGTGCAACTTGTCATAAGCAGCTTGTCTCAAATTGAAGAAAAAACTTACGAAGTAATATTTGTGCCATATCACACGACCATGCTTAGTTTCAAGAATTTATGCTCACTTTTGGATTTTCTGAAATTTAAGATCCCGGATTCGAAACAATATCATAACCTGCATCATACAATAAATTTTCAAGCAGTACATATATCCTGTTGTATTTCTTAAGAAAGGATTTGGTCAAACATTTTGCTTAGTTAGACTTCAGACAAGTTATATATGCAGAGTAAAAGGATAATCCCACCATACCAGTGCATTGCCAGATATATTAACTCAAGTACTAGGCACGAACAAACGGGCTCAATTCTGTGCTCATCCTGGTGTAGTAGTAGTACTAGGCAATGCAGTTGACGGGTGACCTTGACGAGCGGCGACCAAGGGAATTGAACCGTGCTCGGCACGGTAGGTAATGTTGTCTAGTTACTAAAGCATCCCTCTGTTGTTCATCGGTAGTCATTATGGACCGGGGACATCAGGGGAATTTCCTAGGGTTGGAATTCTGGCCGCTAGGTATTTCGACTTGAAACGCTGAGGCTCGACTGGTTGGGGTTGCTTAATGTGCGTACCACGCACGCCACTGAAGGACACGAGACCAGTTTTTTAATTTTTTTAGGATCAACACGAGCCAAGGTCTGGCTGGTACGCCGTTGGGTCCTACCATTCGAGAATACGAAAGGAACCTTTTAAATTGCCGAACGAATCTATGTGTATTACAATGCCCGTATTTTCCTTGCAAATACTAATCTCAACGTGGTAAATGATTTATGACGAGTTGTTGAAATAGAGTGAGTTTGTGATATAGCGATCTCAACATGGATTTCAGATTTCATGGTATCCCTAGTAAGTTTTCCAATGCAAATTCAAATTTAAAAGATGAACAATATGGAGGTGAGAAAACTTTGTATGTATCAAGCATAGACCACACACACACACACACAAACACACACACACACGAACACAACAACAATCCAATATGTATAGTGCATCTATTTTTCCAAACCATGCATGTATGACACGAATTCAAAAATACTCCTTCTACTCCTAAATATTAGTCTTTTAGAGAGTTCAACAAGTGACTACATACGGAGCAAAATGAGTGAATCTAGACTCTAAAATATGTCTATATACATCCGTATGTGCCAGTCCATTTGAAATCTCTAAAAAGACTAATATTTAGGAACGAAGGGAATAAAATGTAAGACATGCATGGTCCTCAGTTCAATATTTAAAATGAACATGAAACTGAAACATGAATATTAAGTCTAGTGCTACAGTTCATGCAAATGTTGTGTTTAGGCGGAGCTATGATTGTCGGGGGTTAGCCCCTCGACCTTAGATAAAATTGTGGAGCTCTGTTTAGGGTTGTTTAGATTATATTTATCCCCACCCTCCCAACCACCGATTGGTTGTGCACCCCCACCCGTCCTCCTCGGGAGAATATCATGTGCCCCCATACCTTAGGTGCTATATGCCTATACGAGTTGCTTGGAGCTTGTAGATCTAAGATATAGCAGCTCACATGATGTGTCTTAATATTTTTGCAGGAAACCTTGATGAGTTTGAGAATCGCACACAATTTGTACAAAAACTACTCAGATGCCCTTGGATCCCATATCCAACGACCTGAAAGCTCGTATCACCGTAGCATCTAAGGTGAAGGAGGACATCATATTCTCCTGTATGTAAAAATATCATGTGGTACCACACCTTAGATGCTTTGGTGATACACACTCTTCGGAGCCGTTGGATTTGTGACCCAACACCTCCTCGGTGGTTCGAATGGTTTTTTTTGCAGAAAAGCCCCAAAAGAGTTCGGCCACTACTTACAAGCCCAAAGACTGCTCAAATGCCATTGGATCTCAGATAAGACGACCTCGAAGCTCGTATCACCGTAGCATCCAAGCTGAGATAGCACCTTATGTTTTCTCGCATGGGAGAATATGAGGTGCTCCCGCACCATAGATTCTATGGTGATACGAGTTAACTGAGATCTAACGGCCCACAGTAGGAGGTTTGAATGTTTTTGCAATATACGGCTGAGAGAGTTTGGGAAATGCGCAAAAAGTACAAGTACTACGCATGTGCCATCTGATCACTGATCATACGACCTGGATGCTCTTATCACCGTAGCAGGTAATTAAGCTACGGGGAGCACCTAATATGAGAAACGGGGAGCCATTGGATCGAAGATGCAGCAGCACACACGAGGCCTGAATGTTTTATTTGCAAAAAAATATCTTTGGAGAGTTTGGAAATTGCGCATAATTACAAAGACTACTCCCGAGCCATTGGATCTCACTTCCAACAGTGTAAAAACTCGTATCACGATAGCATCTAAGCTGCGAGGTGGATGTGATATTCTATGCCACTGTCATTTTTGTTTGTATACTTGCAAATTACGTGTAAGTTGTGCCTTTACTTGTCTAACCGCACAAAGTGTTTGTTCAAAAAAATCATCCTACACTAAAATATCGGAACAACACATGGGGGTCCCACTTGTCATTAATCAAATTTGGACCTAAAACTAACAAATCAAAAAGACGAGATTCGAACTGGCAACCTGGACTACAAAGCATAAGTCGATAGCCTGAAACAACAACGTTTGTTTTCTTTGTCCCATAACTTGATTTTATACAGTATTACGTTGAGTAGAGTAGAGGGTGCCTCGTCAACACTTGCATGACCATTGAATCACTTACTAGTGGGTCCCAGGTCTGCAATCTCAATCTCTCTTCTCTCCATCGTTTAACCTTTGCATGGGCACACACGAAGAGCGGCGCTAGCTTGCCGTGGTGTTATTACAACTAAAAAAAAGCTTGGAAAATAGAAGAATCGCCTAGAACAAGTGACGTTGTGGCTGGTCGAGACGGAGCTAACCACATCTATCCTCCGTGCCATGTTTGCATGATGAAATTGTGTGGCTAGTGGGGTGTTTTTGACCGACTGGCTGGGTCCCGAGGTCGAACCATAGGTACTATGTCTGATACAGTATATTTTCACACGCACATTTTTCCTCTGTGCCGAGACGTGGCACACCCTACCACGTGGTTTCGGGGTCCTCCCGGGTGGTGCACGCATATATTCTTGCTAACATGGGACGCCCTACCGCGCGTTTTCTGGGTCCTCCTCGGTCGTAGCGCCAAAGCAAGTAAATGAGTCATCAAATCACGAAAGACCACCTTTCTCGCCGAGTACATCAGTGAAGCACGGTGGCTAGCTAGTTGGGCTAGTTCGACTGTTTAGCTAGGCCGCCGCCACATTTGTTTTTTCACCCCTTTTTTATCTACTTGCCGGCAGGTAAATTTAAATATCAACCGCGGTGTTGCTTTGGTGTTTGGGTGCGGCAGCATTTTTAATTTTTTGATTGACGAGAGCAGGCGCGGCAGGATTTTTAATTCTTTGATTGACGGGAGCAGGTGTGGCAGCAATTAGTCATGATGACTCCGCTTGTAAAACCCAATGCTCCCTGATGTGAGAAGTCGTCGACTGCTGTTTTACCATGGTGAAAACCAAAAGATTCCTTGCTCCTCGGCTGGCTCCCTCCGCCTTCCCGTAGATTGCATTGCCTTTCAGCCGTTTCGCCCCCTTTGCTTCCTCTCCCCATTGCTTCTACCTGGTGTCATGGTGACGCAGCAGATCACGGAGTCTGAGGTGAGGCGCCTGACACAGGAGCTCCATGCCAAGGATGCGGAGCTCAGGGCCAAGGACGTGGAGCTCCGTGAGCTCCAGGAGGAGAGGAGTGCCATGCTACTCCGTTATGTGCGAGAGTTCACGGAGCTTCAAAAGCGACAGGCGTCCACCACAAAGATGCTCGAGGTGTCGACGGCGTTGCTGCAGAAAGCAGGAGATACGGTAGGCCGTCAGGGGAGCCGGCTGGAGCGCGAGCGGGACGATTGTGGCGATGTCCAGGATCGCCTCAGCCAGTTGGTGAACCAAGTTGCCACGCACGTGTTGCGGCTCCGCGATACCTACCGTCGTGCCAGCGCGACGATGCCGGCAGTCGGGCTAAACCCGTTCGACCACTCGGTCGACTTCAATGAGCTATGGCTTCCTGACCTGGTCTCCTTCTTCACCTATATCTCCGAGGAGTTGAGCCGTCTCCGCGCGATGGTGGGGGCTGAGCTGGACAAGTAGGGGTTGCGGGCTGCCATCGCCGTTGCCGGGTGAATCCTTTCAGGGCTCCGTCACCGGAATCCATTCGTGCCATTGGACGCCGTCTTTGACGAGCTGGCTCCCGTCGACCGGGAGCGGGCTCTGCAGGCGGTTGCACCCTACATCACCAACGTCGTGCGCCTCGAGAAGCAGAGGGACTTGGGTGGTGTTTAGGCGCCCTCTGCATGGGCATGTCCATGTCTCGGTGCAACATGACCGTTGGATCAAACTCAGACGGTGGAGATCAGTCACTATAGCACAAAGCATGTGGGTGTGTTTGGTTGCATTCTCATCTCAATATAGTTGTTTCCTCTTCGTGTATTTTTGTTAACCTACTAGTGTGGACTCATGCACCCTTCATGCACTCTGCCAAACACCCAAAAGTGGGTCGAGAAGGGAACTTTTGCTCCCATCATGTGCACCCTTCATACACCCTGCCTAACACTATTCGTGCTTCATATGGTTCATGTTTCATGGAGTACTGTAGCACTGTACTCTCCATGCGCTGTAGACCTAGTTCTGTTAACATTGATCTCACCATTCATTCTTGACTGGACAGTCGAAAAAGCAGTACATATAGGAGTAGTTGACATGCGCACAACATCATTTGTTATCGTCATATCTTACTACACTAGCAACAAGATTGTGTAGTACCACTACTAGGGAAAACCCTAGCAGTAGCGCGGGTTTTTTGTCCACTAGTAGTGCGGGAGGCCGTGCTACTAATAAGGCGCTACATCTATTGCTTAGCAGTAACGCGTGCCCGCACGCGCTACTGCTAGGACAAATAGCTGAAGCGTTTATTTAGTACCACGCTACTGCTAAGGTAACTACTTGCAGCGTGTTTTCTGTCCATCGCTACTAGTATTTTTTTTATTTTTTTATTTTTAGTGTATTTATGCGCCATCGTACAAATATTGGTACAATACCAGTTATGAGGTTTACATCATTATGTCCATAACAGTGTGTCAAATGAAGGTGGATTAGGTTCAAGTGGAGGCAATATGTGGTGCATGTCAAAATTATACTACTAATCCAAACTTGATCTAGTTTGGACTAGTAGTACTTTCGATGTGCACCACATGTTGCCTCCACTTGAATCTAATCCGCCAGCACAAGCTATTTAATCATCATCATAGTCATTACCACCAACAGTATTTATCTAATAACCACTAACACTAGCTAATAATAATCATCATAGTCATTACCACAAACACTAGGTAGCTAATCACTCCTGCTGCTCTCTCTTAGGTAAAATAACATAAAACATGTATAGCTCTCCTCCTTGATCAAGCTGGAGCATGCAGATGAACCTGTCTCCTAATCGTGGGTAGCGCATCTGTTTGTTGCCCCCTAGTACTTCTCTGCGCTCCCCCATCACATATTTGGTCTAGTCTTGCACTATTAAGCATCCGTCGCTAATCTTGAATGCACTAAAGTAATCTGTAGGATATCTTGGCCGTAAGCTGATAATACTCATGGTACCTTTAGTCTTGATCCCATAAGGCACAACATTCATCGGGAGTCCCTGTTGAAGAACATCGTATGGGAACATACTTAGCAATGAAGTTTAGCTTCAAAAATAATGTATGGAAAAGATGCACTGATGACAAATAGTAAAAATCTTACCATCCTTCCTAAATAGATGTGACCTTAGTTCATTACGAACACTATTGGTCGCACATTTTCAGTACTAACATTTCTAAATGCAGGAAGAAAATTTGTCTTGACAGTATCAAGATCCTCAAGCCATGAAACATAATGACTGAGCTCCTCGCAGTTGAGTTTAGCCCCAGGACAGTATACGGTCCTGTCTACCAAGCGCTGGACATGTTTGCTTGCACCGAAATAAGCTGACAATACAAATTAGTTGTCAACTATTTTTGAATAAACAATATCAAAGACATAAATATGGTTGATGAACTTACATAATGGTATAACTGGAGGCGTCTGCACATCGACCCATATGTCGGTATTACCTTCAATATCATATTCTGGACGAATATCAAAGGTGATAAACATATCAGGTTCAAATGCATAAGTCTTGCATAGTGCTCGCCATGTTTTGCATCCAAAATAGGTGTAGTCGTCTCAATTGTATAATTTTGCATGGAAACTATAACCATGCTCGTTCTTCAAGTAAACTTTCTTTTCCTTCATACTATGACTGAAACCTATCTTATCCAATACAAAAACTCTTGCATGCCAGGGGATACGCTAGTAGAATAGTAAAAAAAATATAAGTTGAAGCAAATGAAGCAGATGTCATGCTTAATTACGAAAAAAGACTTGTCATTGTGACTTACTGTATCCACTTTGAAGTTCTCGTCCAACTTGATGCTGAAGCGCCTATCATCATCTAGGAAGATTCCGTCGCATAGGCCACGCTCGTCTTCGCAGTATTTGCAAATACCGAAATCCTTTTCGTCGTCAGACATTTCCTATGTTCATAGTTAAAACATTAATTGAAAATCGATCGAAGACAACTACCAAGATACTCAACACACAAATCCGGGGCACTCGATATTTCCTACATATTCTGGCACAAGTCATGCCAAAATTCATGGAAAAATCCGGCATGACCTTTGCTAAAATAGGACATATCGAGCGCCTGAAATTTGCCGGAACGGAAATGAATCAACACTCCGGCAAAACATAGGCCACTCGGAGGTGTAACCTACAAACATGATCGGCCACTTGGATATTGAGCAACACAAGATATACATTTCAAAATATCTTATAGGACTCAAATTAGCATGCATTCAATAAGCAAAAGTAAATCATCTCGTGCGTCCGTACATCGTCGAATATTATCACTAATACATCATGAATAGTGTCATACATATAACATCACTAATACAACTAAAACCCTAGCACACGACGGGTATCGGCGCGGGCAGTGGACACCCACAGAGAAGGGACCATCACGGTATCATAGCTCCAGTGAGATCCCCAGAGAACCTGCCAGGTATGGGAGAACGGCCTGTGCTCCAACGCAAACAAGTAGCGACAGACGTGCGCGTCCTCCTCACTGACACGGTGACGCACCACCTCCGCGGAGTCCTCGAGCCTCTGGAACATCACTGGCCCACACGACCGCCACCAAAGAAGGTTCGGGTCAATGACAGGCTGGCTCCTCACCAACCTGCGCCCCCTGGTAGGTAGCGCCTCCCAGTACCACCCTGGCGGAGCCCAGTCCCGGACATGGCCGATCTGGTCAAGCAGGTGTCGTCCTCCGCCGACTCGACGAGGAGGATGCGGGATAGGCATCGTCCACGTCGAGGCGGGAAAAATTGCTTTAACTAAAAAATAGAAACAAGTTCTTACTAACTAGTTCTATTAATTTAACTAGTTCTTACTAAAAATAAACTTACTATAAATAAAAATATTCTACTACCTAATTAGTACCTAGTTCTTACTAACTAATTAGTACCTAGGAACTACTGCCCTAATTACCATCTAAGTAATTAACTAACTAGCACTAAAAATAGCCTAGGGTTCATACTAACTAGCACTAAATAGCTAGGGTTCATACTAAGCAGAGAAGAGGGATCGGAAGGGGAGAGTGCTTACAGAGGGTGGGGAGAGAGATGGGGTCGGGGGAGATGGCGGCACCGAGGCGCGGTGAGGCGGGGTCGGGGGAGATGGCGGCAAGGCGGGGTCGGGGGAGACGACGTCGAGGCGGGTCGAGGGAGACGGTGGCGAGGCGGGCTCGGGGGAGACGACGGCGAGGCGGGGTCGATGGAGACGGCGGCAAGGTGGGGTCGGGGGAGACGTCGGCGAGGCGGGGTCGGGGGAGACGGCAGCGAGGCGGAGGCGATGAGGAATAGTAGAGGAGAATTGGAGGAGGAAGCAGAGGAGAGGGAATCAGGCCGCGCGAGGGGCTAGGTGAAAATGGCTTTAACTGTAGCGTGGGGAGGAAAATGCGCTGCTGCTAAAATCCGTAGTAGTAGCGATGTTTGTAGAAGGGCGCTACTACTATACCTAGCACGTCGGGAACGGTGTGGCAATAATAGTAGTAGCGCTTTCTGTTCCTGCCGCGCTACTTTTAAGCGGGTAACAGTAGCGCGGTTCTGTCAGACGCGCTACTGCTAAGTAGTAGTAGCGCCTCATTTTAACAAGCGCTACTGGTAACATTCTGTGTATAAGGTTTTCCCTAGTAGTGTACTGACGTATGAACCACTGCACATGCCTTGTAGTAGGAGTACTGTGTATGTTCAACTGGCTGCCGTGTTTCGCACTCCTCCATCGTAAGAGTGGAAACGCTTGCTGTAATCATTTTTTTCTTCAGAAAAATAGTGGACACGCTCTACCGTGCGGATCCTCCTACAACCATGCACTAAATTACTCACTTTCACCGATGTGTGGGACAGCCAGCACCTGGGTCCACCAGCCATGCACTAAATTACTCCGTAGTAGAGTGACGGTAGAGTAACCCGATCGAAGCGTTGTAGTAATGCCCAATGAGCCGTCAAATCACAAAACCCCCTCCTTTCCAGCAGTAAGTTGGATGGACGAAGCAACCATCATTTGACTCTTCTCTCTCAGCTTCCTCTCTTGATGAAAACCCCCACTCGCTTTGCTTCTCCCTCATCTCATTCCTCCTTTCACTCTTCTCTCTCAGCTTCCTCTCTTGGATGGACGCTGGAGCACCGGCCGACGTGATGTCTATGGCTCTGGCCAAAACCATCGAGGCTCATGGTACGAAGAAGCGCAAGCACCCCGCTGAGACTACCGCAGACAAGCTCAAAGCCATCTCCCTGTCCAAGCCCCCCTCTTCAAGATCCCTCATTAAACAAGTCCAGGTAATGTCTCTTGTTGACGATCTTTTTCTCGATCTTGATCGTCTTTTTTCATCTAACACGTAGTACTAGTACTAGAAATAAACTTTCTGGGTGATCTTGCATGTGATTTTAGTGTGCCAAATGACGGTTCTAAATTCCTCTTTTAACCAAAACATGCGAGAGGTTGACACTAATTTCTTATAGATTACTTTCAACTACTCCCTCTGTCCCAAATTTCTTGTCTTAGATTTGTCTAGATACGGATGTATCTAATACTAAAATGTGACTTGATACATCCGTATCTAGACAAATGTAAGACAAGAATTTTGGAATGGAGGGAGTAGTTTATGAACATCAATGCAACCTTTGAAGAGGGTATATTTGCCTCAATAACATGTGTTATGGATATTGCAAGTAATCCCTCTGCTCTCATGCCTTTGAAGACATGTTCTAGTGTCTTTGTTCACTCATTTTTGTGCGTATATGTAGTCATATATGGAGTATAATATCGAAAATCATCTTATATTTCTGAACGGAGGTAGCAATAAAATATGGTTTCTGTTTGAATTAGAACCAGGTCCGCGGTGGAGATGAAGTTCTCAAAGTCATGCCGTGTGAACTGGAAGACCTGGGGATGAGTTCTACTGCTAAACTATCCAGCCGCTGTGTCCTTGTCGCCACGTGTCCTGAACTAGTGTTTTCCTGTAGCATTGTTGTCAGGCGTGTTCTTGAGGCTGTACGTGACCACAACAATTTCCTGGCTGTGCCTTCAATTACGAAGGGTGTGGTCCTTGTAAAGCTTCCCAACAAATCTGATGTGGCATGTCTTCATCATCATGTTTATGAGTGGAAAGACCACTCTGTTAGGTTCTCCAAGGTTGACGAGATGGTGATGGTGCATGTAGACATATCTCACGAAGTCCATGGCCTAGTCAGTTATGCGGGGTTCATCCCGTAGGTCGGTGGCAAGAAATAGTCTGCAGAGTTTAATTAGTGCAACTTTGCTTTTCTGTAGTAAGTACTATTATTCAGTACTTGATTTGTGTTTGTGAACCCTATATTGTTTATTAGTACTACCGCTTTTGGTGTCTGGTCAGTCCTGAGAATGGTCTATGTTAATGTCTGTCCACTCAATTCAGTTTGTATATTTTGAAGTATCCAGATCATCTTTTTTGTGAGGACGCTTTATCAATTATGGTTACTGTTGGTGTCAAAACCGGCGGATCTCGGGTAGGGGGTCCTGAACTGTGCATCTAGGCGGATGGTAACAGGAGACGAGGGACACGATGTTTTACCCAGGTTCGGGCCCTCTTGATGGAGGTAAAACCCTACGTCCTGCTTGATTAATATTGATGATGTGTGTTACAAGAGTGGATCTACCACGAGATCAAGGAGGCTAAACCCTAGAAGCTAGCCTATGGTATGATTGTTGTTCGTCCTATGGACTACAGCCATCCGGTTTATATAGACACCGGAGAGGGCTAGGGTCACACAAAGTCGGTTACAAAGGTAGGAGATCTACATATCCGTATCGCCAAGCTTGCCTTCCACGCCAAGGAAAGTCCCATCCGGACACGGGACGAAGTCTTCAATCTTCTATCTTCATAGTCTTGGAGTCCGGCCGATGATGATAGTTCGGCTATCCGGACACCCCCTAGTCCGGGACTCCCTCAGTAGCCCCCGAACCGGGCTTCAGCGACGACGAGTCCGGCGCATATATTGTCTTCGGCGTTGTAAGGCGGGTTCTCCTTCAAACTTCATGTTCCCGTCGAATAGTGTCCGGCTTCCTCATAAATGTTGCGCTCCTTGGCTTCTACGCCCAATAATGGCCCTCTTCCACGTGTCCTACGAATGCGAAAGGCTGGGGTATTTTTACATTTTACCCCCTAACCGTGCGAACGAGCCGCCTATAAGAGAGGCGAGGATCTAGATCCAGCTTACACCATCCTCCATCCGCAAGTTCTCATCGAAGCGCCTTTGACAAAAATCCATTCCATCATGGATAGTCAACGCGGCTCCTCCTCTCGCGCTCCCAGCCCTAAGCCAGGGGATTGGTGGAGATGCTCAGTTCCACACAGCGAGCTAGTGGCGCTCCAAACCGAGGGATATCTTCCCCCAGCTTTCATGGTTCCGGTTCAAGCCGGACTAGCCACCTACAAGGGTGGAAAGCAGGTGGAGAGCATCCCCAGCCCCTCCAAAGGGGAGCGGATATGCTTTTTCCCCTACCTAATAAGGGGACTCGAATTTCCCATACATCCGTTTCTCCGGGGGCTCTTAGAGTTCTACGGACTCCAGCTTCACCACCTCACGCCTGCCTCCATTTTGCACATCGCGGGCTTTGTAGCTCTTTTGCGAGCTGTTCTTGGGCGTCGAGCCCCATTTTGCGTTGTGGAAGAGATTGTTTTGCCTCGTACCCCGTTCTCATGAGGGGTCGATATATCAAGTGGGCGGAGCCGAAATATGGCGCATCGCTGGGACCGGATATCTATCCGGCACCCCGAAGAAGGCATCCGAAGACTGGCCTTCGGAATGGTTCTACATGGAGGACGCTCCTCTACCGGATCCAGTTCGGATTGGCCTCCCGGAGTTCAGCAATGCTCCCTTGAATAAACACCTGAGTTGGCACCCGCAGAGCCCTCAACGGGAAGATGATAGGAGCGTCCATTATCTGATGGGCCGGATCAGATTACTAGCCCACTCCGGATTGACCATGATTGGAGTCATGGCCACGTGCATTATGCGAGGGGTGCAGCCACTCCAATATAGGGGCCACCCTATGTGGGATTTCAACGGGGAAGATGACGCCACCCGTCATGATCGCAAAGGGCCAGGCTCGGCAGCCGATCTGGCAAAGATCCTATCCGGCTTGTACAAGGGAGAGGAGGACTTCCTCCGCACGAATCCGCTGAATGGATTCTCCATGAACAACCCTCGGAGCTGGGTAAGCGGTAGCATGCATATCTGATCCGTGCCTTTAAAGGCAATTGTCTTATTGTATGATTTTGACACAGGAACTGCGTCGGGATGTGGAGGGCATAAAAAGCCCAGCTCCACAACCCGAGGATCCAGAAAGGTCCCTTGATCCAGCCTCCGAAGAGGATCCGGACTTAGCGGTGGAACTGATCGACGGGGTGTTCCACCAGCTCAGCATAGACAGCGCTTTAGTCGCCATTACGGCTGACTACCCCGGTTTATTTCCGGCCTCACAGGTGACTACGACCGAGGTCTTGACACCATCATTTGATCCGTGCTCAATTCTGACCATCCCATACTGATGGTGCATCACAGGAGGTGCCTTTAAGGCGGGAAGCCGAACCCGCGGTGACCGACCAGCAAGGGTCAGTTCGGCCCGGCAGGCGGAAGAGGAGTGCGACGCGATCTGAAACGTCGCCGCAACGGTACGGAGAACCGCTATTTTTAAGGGAAGGATTCCCAGGAGGTATATTAATGCTCATAACTTTTCCAGAAAAGGCGCTCGCCGGACAGTGTCCGGAGAGGTTGCCAATCAAGCCTCCGCCAGCCATGCTCCAACGCATGGCCCGGGAGGGGAGGCGAATACAAGGCACGAGTCGGACGCTCCTCCGACGGAGGATGCCAACAGGCTGTCCGCCACCCGGTCTGAGGTGGAGAGCACCATGAATCACAGGCGTCGCCGGACAGTTCTTCGTGACGCGTGTTTCTCCCCGGAGGCGTTAAATGCCTTTGATGCGGGAAACGCGCACCTCCGTGCCGCTCAAGATGGGTTAACTAGAGCCATGGAGCAGTATGTGAAAGACATACGTGTAAGTAATTTTAATAGTTATATACGCCAGTAGCCCCCGAGACTTAAAATAGTTAAAATAACTGATTTAAGGATCAATTTCTATGTAGGATCTTATGGTGAAGAATACCCATCTGTCCCAGGAGCTCCAAGAGTGCAAGGCCCAACTTGAGGCCGCACTGGCCACTACAGGGGGAGCCACAGAGACCCCCGCTGGTAAGACGTACTTTGAAAAAATTAATTAACAAAGTGCGGCATGAAGCTGACAATAATATTGCAGAGGGCGCCGGACTAGATCCGGACAAGCAACAGCTACCGCGTCAGCTAAAGGCTGGCGAGAGGGTGCTTATTAAGGTGCAACAGGAGAGAAACAAGCTCCAAGACGCCCACACCCAGCTAGGAGAAGAGCTGAAAGGTGTTCGGGCCCAGCTGTCTGGCTCCTTGAAGGAGAATCAGCGGCTTCGACGTGCCATTTATAGTAAGTGCTTGAGCAAATTCCTTTGAAAAGAAGAATTCGGCGAGGAAGTGATTGACAGAAATATGTCTTTAGGTGTGCTCACAGGTCGCCCTACGGAGGAAATGCCTGGGTCAACAGGTGACCAACTTCCCGAGCTGGTGCAATTGTTCGAACGTGTTCGGCAGGCGATGAGTGGCGTCGTTCAGGCTTTATGGCCATCCGCCTCCCTACCCGAGGGCCTTGGTGAGCTTGCTGAGAAGCTTCAGGGAGCACGACGACGCCTCCATTTGTGGAAGATATCGGCCTGCCATCAGGGCGCCAGGGAGGCCTGCGCCATGGTGAAGACGCGCTACCCGAAGGCTGACCCAAACCACATGGCCGAGGTCGGACCTGCGGGGCCTGATGGGAAGGAGATCCCTGTGAGCTTGATGTACGGCCAAGTAGAACTGGCCGTGAAATATTCCCAACAGGACTGTAAATTAGACAGTCTGTTAGATGGGATTGAGGAGGAGTACAATCAGTCAGTTTGACGATGTAATTTGAAATGACATGTAAGATGCCTTCTAGCCGGACTGTAGATCGTTTGTCTTTGCGGACCGTTTCGCTTCAACCTCGGGACCCAACAGTCCGGAGTGTGTCCGAATACCCCTACGGTTTTAAAAGAACCGGGGCATGCATGGAGACAAGGCATCGGGGTCATAATTGCTTTATCAGACAAGTGCCCAACTAGTTATGTTATATTACATGGTTAGTAAGAAACATCTTCCAGGGAGAATAGTTCCGTTAAGGGTTCCTTTCCCTGGGAGGCATGCCCTAAGGTGCAATGCCGGACTGCGAAAATAGCAGAAAAAGCATCTGGGGGCAGATAAATAAGTAAGTAATAAATCATCTTTCAAGTCACCGACCGAATATTCTCTTAAGAACGCTAGCTTTCGGCTTCACCCAGTCTGAGGTACACATCCGGCTGACCCGGCAGTAACAATCGCAGAGGTGCTCCCTTTACCTCCTAGCCGAACAATCGGGAACGTAGGGGTAAGCACAGGAGCCAGGCAACCCAGCTTGGCCAAAACTTAAGTCATATCGATGCATATAATGGTGAATAAAAGGTACATGCGGAAGTATGACACATGCATTGGGCGTGAAGCCCATATTAATAAGCTTCTGGTAAAGAAGCCCCCAGGTATAATGAGTGCTAGGAGCACATCAAGTATGTGCGAACAAAGCGCAAATCATCCTATAAAAGGTATTGAGAAAAAAAGTGGGAAGAAGGAGGGGGACAAGAGACAGTAAAAATATAAAAAGGTGGACGGGGGAGTGAGACGAACTGTGAGTCCGGTGTTTAGGCGTAGAATCTTCGGAGACGGGCTGCGTTCCATGGGTTCGGCTCGAGTCGGTTGTCAGATGCTTTACGTAGACAGTATGCTCCGCTGGTCAGGACTTGGTCGATGATGAAGGGACCTTCCCACTTGGGCTTAAGTTTGTCCTTTTTCTTGTCCGGCAGGCGTTGAACGAGTTCGCCGACATTGTAAGTTTTGGCCCGTACTTATCTGCTTTGATATCTTCGAGCCTGCTGCTGATAAAATGCGGAACGAGCCTTTGCCACGTCCCACTCCTCCTCTAAGGCGTCCAAACTGTCCTGCTGATCCAACTCGGCTTCTCTTTCTTCGTACATGCGCACACGAGGTGAGTCATGAATTATATCGCAGGGCAGAACTACCTCTGCACCATGCGCACACGAGGTAGGAGATCTACATATCCGTATCGCCAAGCTTGCCTTCGGCGCCAAGGAAAGTCCCATCCGGATACGGGATGAAGTCTTCAATCTTCTATCTTCATAGTCTTGGAGTCCGGCCGATGATGATAGTTCGGCTATTCGGACACCCCCTAGTCCGGGACTCCCTCAGTTACACTCCAATATATGTATGCATTGCAGGGTTTATTGCACCCACCAGGATTTCCAGTCCCATGGATGTTCGCTCCATACGACTTGTCACGACCTTTGGACTGTCCTGCTTGTGGGAGTAGGCGGGGCCCCTGCATGCCACCCGTAGTTGGACGATCAATCTTCTGTTTAGTACTTCAACATAGTGATTTCCTGGTAAGGATTCACTTGTGTCACATCAAGTAAATCTTATTGATTTACTGTCTAAATCTTATTGATTTAATGTCATGTTTTCTTTCTTTTCCTGCAATTTTACGATGCAAGTTTTGCCATGTGACATTCATCACAGAATAAACTGTTTAGTTTGCTCTACAATGGCTATTTTTGCAGGTTTCACTTCTTATGTCGTGTCAGTAACAAAGGCACTATCCATCACTTATATTACCGGAAAAAATTGGATCAGTCTGTTGTCTGGGTACAAGCTGAATCCCTATGATGAACTGCAGTTTGGCTTAACAAAAACGCCAGGATTAGTCCTTCTCACGTTTAAAAGAAATGAAGAAAAAAAATAGATCACGGTCACGGATCCTAGTCAAGTTAGAAAGCTGATCATAGCAGACCAGACATGATCGCCGCTGTCTCACACATCGGTACCAACTTCAGCAACAGATCGAGCACCGACAGTTGCTCTAGCACTGAAAGCGGCAGCAGCTCAGTCTGATCCAGCTGAGGATTGGGCACCGACCGCGTTAGCGGATCAGTCTGATCTACCGGAGGATCGGGCGTCGACACCGGCACCAGCTCTACAAGGAGCACCATCTCCGGTAACAGCAGCGGCTTTAGCACCTGCACCAACACTTGCACTTGCATCTGCTCCGGCTCGTGCAGCGGCAACCAAACAAGCAGTTGCACCGGCAACAGACTGGGCTGCAGTTCGCACTTCATATACCAAAGTCCTTACAAAAACCGACATGTCCACCTTCTTTGTAAGCATTGGCCGCCCAAGTGCTTTGTTCTTTTTTCTTTCCATGTTGTTTCACATGATTCACTATGTTGATCTAACTGTTTGGGTATGCCTTCTTGTTTGCAAACAGAGAATTCCTAGAGCAACGAGGGAGTCGTTCAACAATCCGGGTGACCGTAGCCAAGTTTCTCTTACCATGCTCAACCTTGGTGTGAATGAACCTGCTCAATATACCATAAGTACAAAGGATGGTCACATGATGATTGATGCTAAAGGATGGTCAAGGTTCAAATCTAAATCATATCTTGCGGTAGGGGATGATGTCAAAATCGAACTTTCCTGGCAAGGAGAGCTGGTCCAAATCAACTTTGAAATTCTTCAGTAGCAGCACGCAACTGCCGAACTGATCTATCCTCCGAGAGATTTTGATGTAATAATCTGGCATGGTGAAACAAGTGTCCTGTGTGTATAAGTAGTATGACAATATTATTTATCACACAGTATATCATTGATAGTATTGCAACTCTCATTGCTGATTAGAAACTATCGTTCGATTTCATTCCAACAGCTGTCGTGCTTTATTCAATTTTGTGTATTCGCCTTGCGACAACATGTAAAACCAGCGCCGTACCGATTTCTTGCAATATGAAAAGCGCTGAGGTAGAACACATGGGCCCCCAAACATGCAGGGTGGTCCTGCAGCCCAAAGTCCAGAACCGTGAGCCTGTCTGAGTATTATATTCTCAGCTGAACCCCCATTATGCCCATGCGTTGCACGTAACATCAAGATGCATTTGTATGAGTATTTTATCTTGTGAGATAAAAGGATGAACGAGGGAAGGCCTTATTTGCAAATGTGGAGAGGTGTGTGGGTACCTTTCTGCAAAATTGCCATCGTTTCCTTCCTATCCGTCAGATATAAATTGGACGGCCTATATTGCAGGATGGCAGGCACACCATCATCACCAACTCGTCTATACTGTGTTAAAAACAACTCTGTTTTTTATAATTATATATGTTATATATGTTCCCCTTGATTTTTCTTACGTATAAAGTTGTGATATAAAAGATTTGTATATTTCTTTACAGAGGGAGTATCTCTCTGTCAAAAATATATTTATGTGTAACTAGTTACTCTTGTCTTTCTACTTTCTTTCGGTGATATGTGGGGCAACCGGCAACGGGGTCCATGTGCCATATGCACAAATTGGGGTGCACAACTGCATGGTAGACACACCCCGGTCGTAGCGCCGCAGTAATGCCCAATGAGCCGTCAAATCTCAAACCCCCCCTTTCCAACTTTAGCAGTAGGCTGGACGGACGAAGCGGCAATATTTCACTGGGCCTGAATCCCCTTCTCCCTCGTCCACTTGTTCAGAGAAAACCCCTTCTCGGCGATTGCATAGGGTTTTCTCATGGAGAACCAGGTACAAATTCTTCATCCATCCCCGATAAATCCAAGTCCCTTGGTCGCAGGTAATCCTAGGATGGCAGTCGCCGCCATTGATGCATTTTTCTTCCTACAGAATCTAGTGTGTTTCATTTGTAGTGCCCAAAGTGCGAGGACCCTATAGGTTTCTACGCCCTCGGCGAGACGCCACACTTGTTCCTTCTCATCCTAACACAGGATTTTAAAACACGCACAGTATGTTCCTAGAATCCTCTTTTCTATCCGGGAGGGTGGTTTTTTTTAACATGCTGTCGACTAATTTGGAAATTTGGATTGCTATATTTGGATAAAAGGTACTACTAGTACAATGGTCAACACTAACGTGAAGGAGGAAGTTATTTCTAGATTTGGATAGGGAATACATTGTGTTCTCATATTATTTTTCCTGCATTGCATTATTTGCTCTGCCAGAACACATGTACTCAAGATGCTCGGCCTTGCCATAACTGAATACACTAGTTTAATGGTCACAGTGAAGACAAGCCATGTATATAAGTTCTGAGTTGGGTTCATGAACCAAGAACATCACTGCTTTTTTATGGCCGAACTTGGATATACTTTCTCAAGTGTTACAAACTGAAAGTTGGCGCAGGAATGTTGATGGAAATAGCAGAACCTGGTATCATCTTCACTGTGATCTTCCACCCCGACGTCGTTCCAATTCTTCATCCATGTTAGTTTTGTATCTGGTCCTTGCTTGTTGCCTCGATTACTTCTTAATCCAACTATTCTGTCTAACTAATCACAATTTAACGTTAGAAGTAGCAATGAATCTCTCACGAAGATGCTACTTCTAACTAATATTTTCTTATAATTGGTGGCACATGTACGTTTTTTCAGAGTTAAGAAGGCTGCTTGTTTGTTATTCTAGAGTAACTCGGCTATTACTGATGGCACTAAAGTTGATTGGGACGACATCCACAAGTTCCTACACTTTATTGATCGTCTTGAGGTCCTTGTGGGGCATTTCAATGGTGGAAGGTCACGTGGGATATGTGTGCCACTGCTGCACTCGTTGAACAGGTCCAACTGTGTCTAGAAATTTATGGTACAAGCTGTTTTCTGTTATATATGTTGTTCATAAACTATTGCTTATACACAGTTTTACAGTTGTGATCTTCTTGAAACAGAAACTGCCCAGTTCTATTGTTCCTATACAGATGCCTGACCATGGTTGGGTCAGACTTGCGCTTGGTCACAACATGATGTTTATGTCAACCTACTCCATTCCCCTTGGAGGTGAAAAGATACTTATTCATGGGTGGTCTCAAATAATGAAGGCCCGTCCATCTTGGAGAATAGGACAGAAGATTATGTTCATGCTTTTCCATGGCTCTAAAGCGAATATCCTGTTTATTGAACACATTGTGAGATGAAGCTGCTTTTAGAAGGTTGTGGATGCGAGGGGTGGCGCCTGGGCCTTGTCCTGGGGCTTGGCGGCCTCACCCTTGGTTAACTGTAGGCGAAGTAGCACTATTAGAGGCGTGCTTTGTACGGTTGAACCTGTATAAGTACTCATACTGCTTTCAACTTTGGTTGTTAAGTGCCCCTGCTAGTTTCAATTAAGGTTTATAAGTACTCCTGCTACTTGTACAGTCTGTCGTGTTTCTTCAATCCTGTCTTCCTCCAGCTGCGAAAACCAAAGCAGCACCGGTGGGGCCGCCTGCTTCCGCCTCCCACGGCTGGCTGCGCCTCAGCGCACGCATCGCCACCCCACCATCTCCTAAATCGTTAACGCCGACGTCCTCCGCGCGCTTTGGTGCGCTCGCCGCGGCGCCGCCCTCTCACGTTGTCAACATGGTCAACAAACAAAAGGAATTGGCAGAAGTACGTGGAGAGGATGACAGTAGGGGCCCACCATGTCAGCGTATGGAAAAATAAAATGCTTCCTCCTAGTGTTTTCCTTACATCTGGGACCCACGACATTGTGAGCGTATATAGTCAATAGACAAGAGAACAACACAAGATCGGCTGACACCTGGGACGTAGCTGCTCGAGCAATTTTTTTTTGTTATTGTTGAGATGGAGTAGGGTTTGAACTGGGCTGTGGCCCGTCTAGCCCAGGCTTATATTTTATGTTCACCATGTGACCAGCCCAGCTATTTTTTTCTTTGTGAAAATGAGCCCAATTTATTTTTTCTAAAGAATACCCAATCCATGCATACTTATTTTTCTACGCCCTAATGTGCTGCAACTCTTTCAAGACGCCTGCAAATCCTGAAAGTAATATGAAATGGGTTGTAAATATAAAAACAGATGACAAATTGGAATTACTTTATAATTTCTGAATTTTTTCACATTTTCAGATTCCTATTTCACTGGGCATTAACCTAATTTAAATATATCTTCAAAGTACTTTAAATCTGGCTCGATATTTCGGTATTAAAAATAGTTTGGAACCCACAGAAATATGCGAAATTGGCCCTGGTCAACCAAAAAAACGACTGCAATAAATTGCATAAGAAGTTGCAATGAACTATATATAAATTATTAAAAAAAGAGGGAGTGGTCTGACTTGTGGGCCTGTTAAGTTGACGCGTATGCAAGATTTTTTTAGTTATTATATACGTCAACAAATGATTCTAGCAGTTGTAACCGTTGGATGTCAGTCCAACGGCCCTCGTGTTTCTTCAATCTTTGATCTTCTTGCTCCAGCCGCCAAAGCAGCGCCGGCGGGACCGCCTGCTCCCGCCTACCATGGCCGGCTGTGCTGCCGCGCAGGCCTTAGCGCCCCCTACTACTCCTACCACTGGCCAGGGCATCCATCTACTCACCCACACCCTGTGTTATTCTGTGGCGATGGCAGCCTCACACAGCAACCGAACCAGTGAACTCTCGTAATCCTCTCCGCGCGGGCATCCACTGCCGCGTCTTCCCCAACTCCGTGTTGTCCCCTTCCTAGGCCTCACCTTCGTCCACCGCCGTGGTGCTTGAGGGAGTCCTGGATTAGGGGGTATCTGGATAGCCGGACTATATACATCGTCCGGACTATTGAAGCGTGAAGATAAGAGACTCAAGACTCTGGCCCGTGTCCGGATGGGACTCTCCTTTGCGTGGAAGACAAGCTTGGCGACCGGATATTGTGTTTCCTTCCTTGTAACCGACTCCGTGTAAACCCTAGCCCTCTCCGGTGTCTATATAAACCAGAGAGGTTGGTCCTTAGAAGGCCGATCACAATTACAATCATAATCATCATAGGCTAGCTTCTAGGGTTTAGCCTCTACGATCTTGTGGTAGATCTACTCTTGTACTACTCATATCTTCAATATTAATCAAGCAGGAAGTAGGGTTTTACCTCCATCGAGAGGGCCCGAACCTGGGTAAACATTGTGTCCCTCGCTTCCTATTACCATCAGCCTAAGACGCACAGATCGGGACCCCCTACCCGAGATCCACCGGTTTTGACACCGACATTGGTGCTTTCATTGAGAGTTCCTCTGTGTCGTCGCTGCAAGGTTTGATGGCTCGTCCAATCATCAACAACATGGTCCAGGGGGAGACTTTTCTCCTCGGACAGATCTTCGTGTTTGGCGGCTTCGCATTGCGGGCCAATTCGCTTGGCCATCTGGAGCAGATCAACAGCTACGCCCTTGGCCACCAGGTCAGGTTTGGAAACTTGAACTACACGGCGGATATTTATGGAGACTTGATCTTCGATGGTTTCGGGCCTGTGCCAGGAGCACCGGACAGTCGCGATGAGCACGGCCTAGACCTGCTGTCAGACAATGTTCGGGGTATCACCCCTGCAGCAGCCCCGGACCTAAATCCGGAGCAGACTGCGTCGGCTAAGGATGGAGGGATGGTCCCCGCCCCGCAGGCTGCACAATCATCGGTGGTAGAGCGGAACACAGGCCTCACTTCTGTGGAAGCCTGTAACTCCAGACCCTGGACTCGTATTCGGTTGTTGGTTCCGGTCCGTACACACTCGAGCCAGCCGAGCTAGATTGGGCTACGGTAATGGAGTTTACCGCTGCAGATATCTTCTAGCACTCACCCTTTGGCGACATGCTGAACTCATTAAAGTCTCTCTCTTTGTCAGGAGGCTCTCGGCCAAACTATGTCGGCTCGAGCGGGAAGCAGACGACGAAGGAATTCGTTGCCCACCCACCACCCACTTCATTGCCACGGTTGATAATTTAACCGGCGTGCTTGACTTCGACTCCGAAGGCATCGCCGGTATGGACGACAATGCAGGAGAAGATTCAGAATCTCTGGGGCGCTGGACTACTACCTCGTCACACGATATATACATGGTGGGTACGCCCAAGGAGGACGAGGACGGCAATCCGGAAGATAAAACCCCCGGGCAAAAGCCAAAACGGCGGCGCAGACGCCGCTCAAAGTCCGACAACAGTAAAAATAGCGACAAGAGCGCAACAAGGATCGACATACCAGTAAACTTCAAAGGCAATAACGACCACATGGACCCAGCGATGGAGCAGGATGAGCCAGGTCACACCAAACCGAGTTCGGAGCAGATGCCCGATCACAATGATCTGGAGGGACGAGCTCATCAAACCGCCCCAGGACAAGAACACATTCCAGACGATGATGCATTCATCATTCCGGAAGAACGCGTGGAACGAGATAACCTGCACAGAAAGCTTATGGCCACAACGATAATTCTAAAGAAGCAGAAGCAACGGCTCAAAGCTGCACAGGAAACGCTCAATCGCAGATGGAATAAAGTGCTAGACACTGAAGAAAGATATGGCGACGATCGCCATACAAAGAGCTATCCAACACGCAAGCTACTGCCAGAATTCGACGATGAGGCCGTTCCACCAAAGAATAATACGACCAGGAGGCCAGACGTACCGCTTCACAACCGCAACAGAACGGCTACTGACACCGCGCATGATCTACATGAGCATCTGGATAAGAAATCTGATGCGGCCAGGTCCATCTACGGATCTTAAAGACACACCCCGGCGAGGGACTATGGTCACCAAAACGATCATACAAGACAAATACCAGTTCGGAACAAACCCCAGACACAACAACAGCCGACTGCATGCCACAACGCGTCCAGATACAGAGGGGCTGCTCACCCCCTGTTCTTCACCGAAGAAATACTGGACCATGAATTCCCACAAGGTTTTAAACCTGTGAACATGGAGGCATACAAGGGAACAATAGACCCAGGGGTCTGGATTTAGGATTTTATCCTGCATACTCACATGGCCCGTGGGGATGACCTCCACGCCATCAAATACCTTCCCCTCAAGTTGAAGGGACCAGCTCGACACTGGTTGAAAAGCCTTCCCGAAAATTCAATTGGGAGTTGGGAGGAACTCGAGGACGCTTTCAGGGCCAATTTTCAAGGGACTTATGTCCGGCCTCCGGATGCGGACGATCTAAGTCACATAATCCAACAGCCCAGAGAGTCCGCCCGCAAGCTTTGGAACAGATTCCTCACTAAGAAGAATCAAATTGTCGATTGTCCGGACGCCGAAGCCTTAGCGGCATTCAAACACAACATCCGCAACGAGTGGCTCGCCAGACACCTTGGCCAAGAAAAGCCAAGGACAATGGCAGTCTTAACAAGCCTTATGACCCGCTTTTGTGCGGGTGAAGATAGCTGGCTAGCCCGTAAAGGCACCAGTGACCCCAGCACATCCGAAATAAGGGATGGTAACGGGAAGCCACGTCGTAATAAAAACAAACGCCAAAACAAGGAAGAGAGCCCGGACAACACAACGGTGAATGCCGGATTCAGGGGCTCTCGACCTGATCAGCAAAAGAAGCCATTTAAAGGCAGTAAAGAGGGACCGTCCGGTCTGAACAGAGTCCTGGAAAGACTGTCAAATTCATGGCACCCCCGAGAAACCTGCGAACCACCCGCATAGAG
The DNA here is from genome assembly GCF_018294505.1 of Triticum aestivum. Taxonomy (NCBI): domain Eukaryota; kingdom Viridiplantae; phylum Streptophyta; class Magnoliopsida; order Poales; family Poaceae; genus Triticum; species Triticum aestivum. The sequence goes on along the minus strand of NC_057813.1, from coordinate 22,607,937 downwards.
AATGCTGGGTCTTCAAGCAGCCGGCCAAATTAAATGCCAAACATAAGGGAAGGGGAACACCAAGTGAAGACGAGGATGAACCTTGCCAGCCAAACACTGGGGGACAGAAAAAATTTCCGCCAGAGGTTAAAACAGTAAACATGATCCACGCGACTCACACATCCACGAGAAGGCACGAACACGCACACAGAGACGTGCATGATATAGAGCCCATCGTACCCACACCTAACTACTGGATGTCTTATCCGATCACCTTCGATCACATGGACGGCCGAACTAGTATTCAGCAAGGATGATCAGAGGCCTTGGTGCTTGACCCAATAATCGACGGATACCGTCACACCCATGTCCTCATGGATGGCGGCTCAATTTAATATACGAGGACACTGTCCGCAGGATGGGGATAAACCCATCCAGAATTAGCCAAAGCAACACCACCTTTGAAGGGGTGATACCAGGCGTTGAAGCCTACGGCAGGGGCTCTGTCATTCCGAAGGTAACATCTGGCTCCCCAGGCAACTCCAGAAGCGAAGAACTAATCTTCACCATCGCACCCTTCTAAAGCGGCTATCATGCATTGCTTGGAAGAACAGCCTTCGCCCGCTTCAATGCATTGCAGCACTATGGCTACCTTACACTCAAGATGCCCGGTACAGGTGGCGTCATCACCGTTAGCGGAATCACAGAGCGCTCTTCACGCGTAGAGGAACACGCGACGGCCCTAGCGGTCGGACTATAAGCGGCCTCCAATATCAAAAAACATGATGGTCATTAAGACCATAGACACGGTTAGACGAGTCCGGTAGCCCGGATAAAACTGAACCAGGGCACCGTATATGTAATCCCATAGCGGACACCAGGGGCTATAAATATTTAATACAGCCCCACACTTGGCTCAACCTTATTGGCAGGCCAACATGTTACACTTTTATTATCCATCGCATACTTACGTTGTACTCTCCTACGAGTTTACTTTTTTCATAGACAACGTTCATGCAATACCCTTCCAGGATACGGCACAACGGAGACAAAGGCGCAGATGTGCAGCAGGGCCCCATTCAACAGGTTTCTTTTTAGATTAAGCCCCTGTGTAAACCTTTTCTACTGCCTCTTGTTGTTTAACCATCCCATGGGTTCCATACCCACAGAGGATACTGTCGTTATTGGCATTTCGCCACGACAGATTAAACACACGTACCTGGAAATATAGGGTTTATAATAGGCTTTCTTCAGCCTATTTTCTGTTACAAAGACCGAATACCTTCGGGAGTGTTCGGCGTCACGAGTTTGGCCTTATATGCATCAGCTCCGAATCATGTCTTTGGTCAAATGTTGGGTTTGCCTGACTCCTGGGTTTGCCGCCTTAAGTTCCGTTATTATCGGCTAAGGCGGCCGAAGGATAACTACTGCGATTGTGCCCTGGTTATTCCGGATGAGCACCTTAGTAGAGAAAGCCAAAAACTGACTGTCATGATACAGCAAGAGACTGTTCAACCACTCGAAGACTCACCGGAATCTTTAGGATTCCTCTGCATTAACGAAGGGCCGTTTCCCGGCCATGTACATACGCGCCCGTATTCGGATGCACGCGAAGGTACCAGGGGCTAGATAATAGCCCCACCGTTAGACTCCCATGGCTAAGCGAAAGTGTTACAGCTATATAGTCCGGTTGCCTAGTTCGACGTGCGATCACCTCCTTAATGGACCAAGACGTTGGATCAAGTGTGATTAAGCATATTTTTCGCGAACACCCCCGCATTATATGCATGGGGGCTGAAGCCAATGACTGCTAACTTTCGGATTACTTATATATATATATATATATATATATATATTAATGGCCGCACAGGGGACACAATCATATTTTGAGGCAAAAAGTATAAATATAGCCTCATAATCAAAATAAACATTGTTTTTCCAATGATTCGATTTATCACTCGAACAAGACAGTCTTCGAGCACTGCGCCTCTATTAGGCCGGCACCTTCTGTGACCTGCGCCAAGTAGTGCTCGGCCGGATATTGGCCTCCCGCCGGATCCTGGGTCGCTATAATGGTGGCCTCCATATCCGTCCAATAGGCTTTAACGCGGGCAAGAGCCATTCGTGCACCCTCTATGCACGTTGACCTCCTCATGGCGTCGATCCGAGGCACGACCCTAAGGAATTGTTGCACCAAACCAAAGTAATTGTCCGGCTTAGGCCCCTTCAGCCAAAGATGGTCTATTACAGACCACATTGCAAGCCTAGACAGCCTGTGAAGCTCTGCTACAGCAGCCATCTTCTCACTTAACGACAGCGGGCGAGTGGGAGCATTGAATTGCAGCCAGAAAAGCTTCTCCACTTCCTTATCACCTTGATCCTCGAAGAACTTGGCAGCGTCAGCTGTACTCTTTGCTAAATCCACATACGCATCTGCCGGACTCCAGTGTCCATCCAGGGGAGCATACTTCGGCTCCAAAAACTTCGTCCGCAGTAAGTAGGAGCCCCCGACCGTGATTTTACCGGCCTGTTGAAGCTCCTCCCACACACCCCTGAGCTCGGTCCGCATCTCCTTGGTGGCATTATGTGCCTTGTTTAGGTCGGCCAAACTATCCTTATGCTCCTTTTTAAGGAGCTCATACCGGTCAACAGCATTCTTTAACTCCACAGCCATTTCGGCTATCTTTTCCTCTCTTCGGCGATGAGCAGCCTGTTCGGCCCTCAATTCCTTGGCCGCCTTTAGGGAAGCCGCATTGCTAACTCAAGCTTGTTCTTTGGCCTGGGCAAGTTCCACCCTCAGGGCTTCCACGGCAGCAGCACCGTCTGCAGTGCAAGCACATTGCATTAATAATATGCCCCTCTCACATTTTCCTATACAACATAATAAGGGAAGTAGAGCATGATACATCCATTTTGCATCATGCTTTTATGTCAATATTTATTGCATTATGGGCTGTTATTTCACGTTATGTCACAATACGTATGGTTATTCTCTATTATTTTACAAGGTTTACATGAAGAGGGAGAATGCCGGCAGCTGGAATTCTGGGCTAGAAAAGGAGCAAATATTGAAGGACTATTCTGCGCAACTCCAAAAGTCCTGAAACCCCACGGAATACCTTAAAATAAATAAAGAAAAATCATCGCCAAAGATGAAGGCCAGGGGGCCCACACCCTGCTCATGAGGGTGGTGGCGCCCCCCCCCCCCTGGGCGTGCCCCCTACCTCGTGGGCCCCCTGGTGGCTCTCCGACGTCCATCTTCTCCCATATGAAGTCTTTTGATGAGAAAAAATAGCAGAGAACCTTTCGGGACGAGACTCCACCGCCACGAGGCGGAACCTTGGCGGAACCAATCTAGGGCTCCGGCAGAGCTGTTCTGTCGGGGACACTTCCATCCGGCAGGGGGAAATCATCACCATCGTCATCACCAACGCTCCTCTCATCGGGAGAGGGCAATCTCCATCAACATCTTCACCAGCACCATCTCCTCTCCAAACCCTAGTTCATCTCTTGTATCCAATTCTTATCTCCAAGTCCGGGATTGGTGCTAGTAGGTTGCTAGTAGTGTTGATTACTCCTTGTAGTTGATGCTAGTTGGTTTATTTGGTGGAAGATCATATGTTCAGATCCTTTATGCACAATATTACCCCTCTGATTATGAACATGAATATGCTTTATGAGTAGTTACGTTTGTTCCTGAGGACAAGGGAGAAGTCTTGCTATTAGTAGTCATGTGAATTTGGTATTCGTTCGATATTTTGATAAGATGTATGTTGTCTAACCTCTAGTGGTGTTATGTGAACGTCGACTACATAACACTTCACCATTATTTGGGCCTAGAGGAAGGCATTGGGAAGTAATAAGTAGATGATGGGTTGCTAGAGTGACAGAAGCTTAAACCCTAGTTTATGCGTTGCTTCGTAAGGGGCTGCTTTGGATCCATATGTTTCATGCTATGGTTAGGTTTACCTTAATACTTTTGTTGTAGTTGCGGATGCTTGCAATAGAGGTTAATCATAAGTGGGATGCTTGTCCAAGTAAGGGCAGTACCCAAGCACCGGTCCGCCCACATATCAAATTATCAAAGTACTGAACGCGAATCATATGAGCGTGATGAAAACTAGCTTGATGATATTCCCATGTGTCCTCGGGAGCGCTTTTCCTATTATAAGAGTTTGTCCAGGCTTGTCCTTTGCTACAAAAAGGATTGGGCCACCTTGCTGCACTTTATTTACTTTTGTTACTTGTTGCTCGTTACAATTTATCCTATCACAAAACTATCTATTACCACTTATTTCAGTACTTGCAGAGAATACCTTGCTGAAAACCGCTTATCATTTCCTTCTGCTCATTGTTGGGTTCAACACTCTTACTTATCGAAAGGACTACGATAGATCCCCTATACTTGTGGGTCATCAGAGCACATACCCCGTGACTCGTCCAACCGCTTGTTCACCACCGTGATATCGACATCGATAGATCCGATCTGCCTCCTTAGTTCGGCAACTTCAACAGACTGGTCAGCTGCCGGATCCTTAGATACCTGCGCACATGTACAGCGCAGCCATTACTATATGATCCCTCGTTTGCCGCCTATGGAGGGCAAACAGAGTCTCAGGGGCTACTATCCATATGGAGCACACCTAGCGCGTGCCTCACAGCCAAAAAAATAGTGCATTTTTCACTACATACCTCAAAGCCTTTGAGCAGGCTCATAAATGCTTCATTCAAACCGCTCGTAGCGGATGAAATCTTCATGAGCATCGTGCTCATTAATGAGCGGTGCTCCTACGAGAGCGCAGCTCGCTCCAGAAGACCTGTCAGTACATCCGGCCGGACATCAAACTGTGTTAGACCCTTCTCATGGCCCCCCGTGGAAGCCAAACGCTTCGGGCTCAGGGCGACTGGCGTATTAGCTTCCGGCTTCAGCAGATCCGGACTCCTCCATGACGACACCTCAGTGTCGCCCGCTTCATGAGGCGGAGAGGTGGGTGGGGTCTCGCTCTCCATCATCTCCGGAGGAATATCCCCCGGAGATGAACTCTATTGAGGAGAGCAGCTAGCCGGACGGCAAAAGACGAATCCCAGTTATTGATCTTAGAGAAATGCGGTACTTTCGAAATAGTGATTCACTTACAGCTCGGTTGAGGGCTGTCCCGTCGGCAGGCATGACGTGGTGAGAACGCCCGACGAGGCAGAGCCCCCCGGGGACACTTTCTTCCCATGTTTGGGCATCTCCGTCTCCAAGTCTTCGGAGGCGGCCCTTTTCTTCCCGCGCGGGGACGTGGCCTCGGATTCACCTCCCCAACTATCCTCCTTTGGGCAGGAATCAATTCCCCCAGTCCGGATGCATAGTGTGTGAAGTTCGGCTTCACTGCCCTTTCCTTTGCCTTTCCCTGAGGGCATTTTGCTAAGCACCCGGCCAAGCATCTTGGCAACGGTTGGACCCGGCGAGCCTTCAGGAAGTGGCACCGGACACCTTATTCTCTCCGCCTTGTTGAGCCATTCCTGGCCACAGAGGGTTTTCAGAACAATGGTTATGACAAACATAAACAAAGTGTCCGTCTTTAAGGTTACTTACTTGGGTATCTAGGCGATTGCGGCTTAGGCTCGCATCCTCGGTGGTGTCCGGACACTTTACTTGTGGTCCGAAGAATAATTTACACATCCCTTCAAGCTTCAGGCCAAAGAAGTGCTTAATAGTCCGCGGACCCTCCGGATTGAACTCCCACTTCCAGAGAGGCCGACGTTTGCATGGCAACATCCGTCGGATTAGCATTACTTGAATTATGCTGACAAGATTTATGTCCCTCTCGAGAAGCTCCCGGATATGGCTCTGCAGTATTGGAACATCACTGGAGGGCCCCCAATTCCGTCCTACGTCGGTCCATGACGCCAATTGTGACGGAGGGTCCGAGCGGAACTCGGGGGCGGATACCCACTTTGTGCCTCGGGGAGCCGTAACATAAAACCACCTCCGCAGCCATACATCGGATACTACCGGGAAAGAACCCTCTGGCCATGGGGCGTCGGCGGTCCTGCTTATTATGGCACCTCCGCACTCCGCGTGTCGCCCCTCAATCATCTTCGTCTTCACATTGAAGGTCTTGATCCATAAGCCGAAGTGTGGGGTGACGTGGAGAAAAGCCTCGCACACAATAATGAACGACGAGATATGGAGGATAGCGTCCGGAGCCAGATCATGAAAATCCAAACCATAATAGAACATGAGCACCCTCACGAAAGGGTCAAGTGTGAGGCCCAGGCCGCGGAGGAAGTGAGGAACAAACACAACACTCTCATTGGGCTCCGGTGTAGGGATAACCTGCCCCGGAGCAGGAAGCCTGTGCTGAATATCGGCGGTCAGATATCCGACCTCCCTAAGCCTCGTAATGTCCTCCTCTTGGATAGAGGAGGCCACCCATCGGCCTTTAGCGTTGGATCCAGCCATATTAGAGGATCTGGGGTGTTGGAGCTTAGGTCTCGGGTGTTAGAACTCGAGGTGCGAGAAGGTGCAAGGGGGGTGGAAAAGAGGCATAGGCCTCGACCCCTTTATAAAGGGGATGAATATCAAGAGTCTTTGGCGTGACCGCTTGAGAATTATCCAAAAATACACGGAGTCATACCAACAGTCGTCGTGGGGTCACGCACGCCCATATTAATGAAAGATCCTGTAATAAGAGGAACACGATCTCTACTTTGGCAGGACGTGCCGATAAAACCGCCTCGCAACACGAGTCGAGGTGGGGCGAGAAACGCCGGTTCGTGTTGGACCAGGCCACGATGCAAGGGCACGACGTATGAAGATTGCCAGCAGATCAGATTTATGCTATGTTCCCTACAATGGTATGTGAAGATCATCTCGCAGATCCGGACACGGTCGAAGTGTTCAATAATTACTTTGGAGTATTCGGAGAAGGAACCCGCCCTGCAATGCCGAAGACAAGACTGCGCTCCGGACTCATCGTCGTTGAAGCCTGGTTTAGGGGCTACTGAGGGAGTCCTGGATTAGGGGGTATCCGGACAGCCGGACTATATACATCGTCCGGACTATTGAAGCGTGAAGATACAAGACTCAAGACTCCGGCCCCTGTCCGGATGGGACTCTCCTTTGCATGGAAGACAAGCTTGGCGATCCGGATATTGTGTTTCCTTCCTTGTAACCGACTCCGTGTAAACCCTAGCCCTCTCGGGTGTCTATATAAACCGGAGAGGTTGGTCCTTAGAAGGCCGATCACAATTACAATCATAATCATCATAGGCTAGCTTCTAGGGTTTAGCCTCTACGATCTCGTGGTAGATCTACTCTTGTACTACTCATATCTTCAATATTAATCAAGCAGGAAGTAGGGTTTTACCTCCATCGAGAGGTCCCGAACCTGGGTAAACATTGTGTCCCTCGCTTCTTGTTACCATCAGCCTAAGACGCACAGATCGGGACCCCCTACCCGAGATCTGCCGGTTTTGACACCGACAGCGCTCTCGGCGCAGCGTGGTGAATGTGGTCAACGACCGACTTCCTTCGGAAGAGTACTGTACGTGGAGAGGCTGACAGCTGGGTCCACGGCAGCTACAAGGAAGTGCCTCCTGATTACGTGCATAATAATTATTCCTCCACCTGACAGCAAGGACCCACCGGACGGGCCACTAGTATTTCGCGAAAAAAACATTTCCCCCTTACTGCTGGGACCCACCGGACGGGCCACCGTATTTTGCAAAAAAAAGTTCCCCCTGCTGTCAGCTCGGACCCACCGGAAGTGCCTCCTTATTACGCACAAAAAAATGAATACCCCCTGCTAGCCGGGACCCACCTTGGTGGGATGCTGACTTGTGGGCCTACTAAGTTGACCGGGACGGAGGCCTTTGTCAACTTTAGTCAATATGAACGATTCTAGCTCCAGTGACCGTACGATGTCCATCCAACGGCCGTAGTGCTTCTTCAACCTCTGGTCTTCTTGCAACAGCTGCCCAAAGCAGCGCCAGTCGTGCCGCATGCTCCTACCTCCCGTGGCCGGCTGTGATGCCACGGAGGCCTCACCGCCCCCTACTACTCCCACCGCTGGCCAGGCCATCCCTCTACTCACCCACACCCCCTGCTATTTTGCGGCGACGATAGCCTCACATCGCAGCCAAACCAGTGAACCCTCACACTCCTGTACATGTGGGCATCCACTGCCGTGTCTTGCCTGGCTCTGCGTCGTCCCCTTCCTAGGCCTCGCCGTCGTCCACCGCCCTGGTGCTCTTGGCGCGGCGTGGTTAACGTGGTCAAGGAATGACTTCCATCGGACGTGGACTGTACGTGGAGAGGCTGACAGTTGGGTCCACGGCCGCAGCAAGGAAGCGCCTCGCGGAAAATAATGATTTCTCCACCTGACAGCAGGGACCCACTAGACAGGCCACCGTATTTCATGAAAAAAACGTTTCCCCTCGACTGCTGGGACCCACCAGCTACATCTTCGCACGCAAGGAAGTGCGTCCGGGTAAAACAAAAACGATTCGCCCCCCTGACTGCTGGGACCCATCGGCTACATCTTCGCACGCAAGGAAGTGCCTGATAGTCGGGACCCACCTAGTCGAAGCATACGTAGCGTTGTCATTCTGGTCGCGAACATGTATGTACATACTGGTGGATGTAGAGGCACGCACGTGTCGTAGTAGAGGCGTGCACGTAGCATGTACACGTACGTACAGCGGCCAGTGTGCAAGAAAGAAAATACGGCCACGTACGTACATATGGGCGGGGTCTCGAATGCCTACTCGCGCATATGTACGTCCAGGGCTCGTGTACATGGCTGGATCGAAATGGAGAAACAGCATCGTCGTCATCGTGTTCATGGGGAGCCAACCGACTGGGTCGGAACGGAATGCGTCGTCGTGTTCATCGAGAGGGCTTGGACGGAATAGGCGATGGAAATGAGGCCTGGCGTACTGTAGAACGGAGGAAACGGCCTTGTGTTCGACTGGCCACGTTCGAAACGGGATCCTGTTCCTCGGGAGGGGTCTGGCGTACCGCAAAATGGAGGAAACGGACCTCCTACGGTCGAAACGGGGGTCCTGTTGATCAGAAGGGGTGTGGCGTACCGCAAAACGGACAAAACAGACTTGTGTTGGAGCGCTACGGTCAAAACGGGGGTTCTGTTCATTGGGAGGGGTGTGGCGTACCGCAAAACGGGACTCCACGGGATACTGTTCATCTCCACCGTCGACCTCCTCCAGCCTCCACGGGCTACTGTTCATCCAGCCTCCACCGCGCGCTACTCCACCGGCTCCTGTTCAACCACCCCTCCACGGGCTACTGTTCATCCACCCTTCACCGTCTACTGTTCATCCAGCACTCCACGGGGTCGTCCTGTTCATCCAGCCCTCCACGGGGTCCTGTTCATCCAGCCCCAACTCGCTCGATCGATCGGGGTCCTGTTCATCCAGAGGCAACGCCACGGGGTCCTGTTCATCCACCCCCACCTCTCACTGTTCATCCAACCCCCCTGCAACACTCACTGTTCATCCAAAGGTAGCATCGATCGGCTTCAGTTAGCAGCAGTAGCGAAGGAATCGCTCGATCGGGTTCAGTTAACAGCCATCGATCTTTCGCTCGGGTTCAGTAACGCGTAGCCTCCAGTGCAATCGCTCGGGTTTAGTTAGAGCCCAATGCCTCGCTCGGGTTCAGTTAGAGCCAATGCCTCGCACACACGCGCGTACGTGTACGAGAGAAACACGCATCGCTCGGCCCCCGACCACAAACCATAACCGGGAACTCCCCGAAATTTTCCTCGCCCTCGCTTCTACCATGGTTTTTCCCGTCATGGATGGCCCAAAGAATGTCTTGCAGCTGCGTCTCCAGCCCGCCCAAGACGAAAAGCCTATTTTCTGTCATGATTTTTTGTCATAGAAGTAGGAGCCCAGCACATCTATGATGATACCGGGTTTTGTCACAATTATCATCATAGAAGTGTCATAAGTATGACAAAAAAATTTTGTTCGGCCCAAAATGTCATGGATGTGTCTTTTTTTGTAGTGATCTCAACCCCAATCACCTTCGGTATTGTGGATGGCTTCTTCATCCATGCCATAACCGTCAAAGCCCAGCTGTCTAGAGGAACAAACATACTTACGAGCTCACCTCCAAGGTCATTGATAAGCTCATTCATGCACTCACTGTTCCAAGAACGTCGATGCATGCCGTGGAAGGTAAGCTTTGTTAAAAACTCAAGCTCAGAGGGCACCGAGCCCCATCCTGGGTGCCACCGATCAAAGCTCACCAGTGTGCCATCCCAAAACAAACGCCGAGAAGATTCGAACACACGATTGCAGTCCAAAATTGTCCGGAACCTGACGAAGAAATCAGCCTGTGGCGGACAGACTTCGATGAGCAAGTCACTTATTTGGATGTTGTGTGCAATGCCATGAGCTTTGACAAGGTCGTCCGGTGAGACGGGAGGCCAGTCGCCGTTGATGGTTACCATCAGCACTTTGCGAGCAAACTGGTCGTCATGCGCCGCCATGCCACTGTTGAGTGACAGCATGCAGCGACCGAAGGCAGGACAGACCTCAGGATCTCCGGCTCGTAGATCCGCGTTGATCGGCGACATGATAGTGCTCTTGAGTACAGGGAGTACAGGAGGGGGATTTGGGGGAACTGGAGTAGGAATCGAGATTTCAAAGGTGGGGGAGGGGCGGGAGATTGGGGATGAAAAGGTAGCATGAATTTCGAACATGCGCCAATATGCTCTCGGCGCGCAAGTGCACGAAAACACCGGTGGCGCCCACATGTTGGCCTAAGAGTCCTTATTCTTTCTTTTTTGGAGAGCCCGGCCTTTTTTGAGGATCTTTTGAGAGCCCGGCCCGAGAGTCATTTTTTTAGTGGCCCGGCCTGAGAGTCATAATTGACCTGTTTGGCATTGCGTTACTACTCGGCCCATATTCAACGACACCTCACTGGCCCAAACAAGTGTACATCATCAAAAAGACACTGAGCTCAAATTATATAAATTGAAAAAAGGAGATATACTTTGAACACTGGAGAATTGTGATGCCCTCATTTAGCCCACCAATAGTTCAACACAATAAACAGTTCGAAACAACGATACATACAACATTCAAACACTGACTAGTGACTACTACTGGCCTAAACAGCAAGACATGATAGTTGATAAGAAGTCTTGCCACACCACCAAAACGCACCCATCTGCAGCGCTCAGACTCTCATGATCCAGACGAGAATGACATTCTAAATAGAGGCAACTATTACATCGTAAGAGTGACATAGAAGAGGGTGACCAAATGACAAGGAATATGCATAACAAAAGAAAGAACTACCCATCCAGAACCAGCAGCAAAGACAACAAAGTCATTCGAAGAGATGATCCAACACCATCATAATTTGCAGCTCCGCTTCAGCGACCAGTGATCCGGAGACACCAGTACTCCACCCTTTCAATGCAACAGCCCAATTACCTATGAACCTGAGGGCCTGAACCTCATCACTGCATGTCGTAATTGAGACATCCAAGGATCAAAGTTAATCCGGATGTCTTTTTCATTCTCACCTTCTTTTGGCTGCAGGATGTATCATTGACAATCAGGGGAGGTTGCTCCCGAAATCCTAGGGCTCGCCGTGTAGACACAGTTTTCCATAGCAAACAGAGCCTCTCTTCCATCAAGGTCCTTGCCGACGGTGATCTCCTAGTTAATCGGATAATTGAGTTCGAGAAACAGAGAGTGTGAACCAAGGCTGTTTACCTGCCTCCAACTAAAAAATCCTGAAGGCCCCAACAAGCTGGTATCCTGCTCATAGACGTAATAGCCATTGTCTGGGTACTCACATATTTCAAGGTGCTTGTATACAATGGGGTTTTTGCAATATAAATTTTCCGGCTCATGTGTCCAAATGATCATCAGTCTTTTTCCGTTGTCTGATCGAGCAAGGAACCAGTTGTGCTTCCCTATTTTTGGAAAAGGCGGTGTGATTACAAAGGGCAGTAACTGTAGGGACACTCCATCATATAAAAAAGGACAGGCATTGTTAATGTAAGATCAACATTGTTCAGAGTATGAGTAGGATAATGCAAGAAACATCATTGATATGTCCCTGTTGGAACTGGGAAGAAAATACAGGGAAATGTATACTGGGTTCGAAAATATAGAAGTGCCATGCATAGTTATACTCATGCTCTCGCAATCGATTCTTCACAGGAAACTACCATGTCATGCATGTTACGTAATCATGTTCTCTCCTCACAAACAAATTCTTCAAGGTAACTAACAGACCATGCATTGTTATATACCCGTGTTCCGTGGGCAATTTTTTGCGAGGATATTATTCTAGCCATTGATTGCTGAAGGGTGAATATAGGTATGTACACATGGTAAGCATTACAGGATTTCACTACTTCCTAATATAGAGTTCTCCATACGCACATTTACTTCCCTAATGTATGGTTAGATGAAACCAACCGTGTGGTGCATGTTTCTACATCATGAAAATGAGGAAACTAACATGGCCATTGATACACACTCATATTTAGTAGTAGTATATAGATTACTGTAAAATAAGGAGAATATCCATATATTCCTAACCATTTGATTATTCAGGGGTACAAATTGGCTGTAATGACATGGTCAAAATCGCATGAATTAACTCATTCCAAATATAGCTGCTTTACAGCGTCTCTAATACATTGCCTTAGTTCTACTCAAATTCTGCTCAAACAGGGATATGCCAATCATCACAAAAAGTTCAAACAGTGTCATGGCGTCATCATTAACATGAGACGAAAACAACTTACACGTGCCGTCCCAGCAATACGTGGTGTCATCTGCTTTGTCGATCGCGTAGATGATGCCATTGTGTTCAATAGCATCACAGAAGTGTGTATCAGCTTTGACGATGATCCATCGCGAGCTAAGTTGTCTCCAGCTAAAGAAGGCACCGGCATAAAGATAGGCGAGTTCGCTGTCGAACAAGTCAATCAGCTTGAAGTCTGCGTAATTCGCATGTCGTGTGGGCACTTGGCAGATTACAATCTTTTGCAAAACAAGGTCCGTCCAACTGACGTGGTAATCTAGATGACTTGGACCGCGATGGTAAAACTCTATATAATCCAACGGAGGAAGGATAATCTGATGGGAGGTCTTGAAGTTCACGAGCACCAACTTTTTACCGTCTTCTCTGAAGGCAGCCATCCAGTGGGAGTTCATGCCGACCCAGTACATACCTGCCAAGAAGTTTCGGGCGATGGTGATCAGATCGAAGTCGAGGGAAATGATGTACGGCGACCCACTACATACCTGCAAAGAAGTTTTGGCTAATGGAGATCGGATTGAAGTCGAGGGGCACCATGTATGCCTCCGTATCATGGTGAGCCAATCTCGCAAGACCAGATAGCAGCAAGCAGGGTGTCTTGAAAAGCTTAGGCCTCGCTTTGATGATGTCCGTGTGCATGTCCCTCGAGCATGCAGCCAGCCGCAGGGTGCTCAACATATCCCTACACGAACAACAGAGGTCGAGGATGTCACTGGGGAGATTGCTCCAATCATGGCTCATATGGATGTTGCGCGGTTCGCGTTCGGCCATGGTGGAGTTTGGAAGGTGGGGGTTTTGGGGGGCTTGATTTACGGGGAAGAAGGCTGTCGGTGCTGGAGCGGCTAGCAAGGGAATAGTGGTACTAGGGGAGGCGAGCGAGGCGATGGTACATGGGGGCATAGTGAGATGGAGACGAAGACGGAGTTGTAGATGGAGATGGAGTGGTGCTATGGGAGGGGAGAGGGAGACGAGGCGAGGCATGCCAATGTGTTGTACAACAGCGGTGACAGACTGCACAATGCACAAGGTGAGGCTGATTTTGGTAACCTGAACATGCCGCCTGGAATAGTGTCAAGCGTAGGGTGTTGTCACTTGACTGTGAGGACCAGATGAATAGTATTTTGACCACCACAGTTGTAGTACTACTACTACTAGTAGTAGTAGGACATGAGTACTCCAGTATTGTATAGCGAAAATAGGTCTCCCGTGCTAGCATGCCTGTTCACTTCTTCCTCTAGGTATCATCCATATTGCGAGCAGAACCAAGTTCTCATGCAGAGTACACGGAGCGTGCCACTGGGAAGACCCAACGCACCTCAGTCCATCAGCTGTGCCTCGAAGATGATGTTTTGGTGTACCACATCATACACGCGCCCTCCATACCAGGTGAGCGTCATGATTTCTTATCTCGGGAGGACGTATACTTCTGTGGGGCAGCCATCGAAGGGGACAAATAGAAGCTGGAGCCGTACAACCTTGAGTTGAAAAGCATTGTTTACCTACAAACCAGAATCAAAATTCATGTAGAAGATTGTGATAAACAGATACCATCCCTATTCGACGTAGAAAATTGTGTGCTCGGTACAAATCTTCAGAAGGGTGACGAGACGGTGGCATTAAGGTCGTCTGGATGGGAGAATTATCCGTTGACGTATGAGCGGATAAAATATGCTACCCTCGATGCTCGTGTGAGTTTTGAGATAGCTACAAGGTCCAAAGAGCTTGTTGCGAAGCCGTCTCCCACAGAAAATGAGAACACGAAGAAGAAGAAGAAGAACACGAAGAAGAAGAAGAAGAAGAACAACACGAAGAAGAAGAAGAAGAAGAAGAAGAAGAAGAAGAAGAAGAAGAAGAAGAAGAAGAAGAAGAAGAAGAAGAAGAAGAAGAAGAAGAAGAAGAAGAAGAAGAAGAGGAAGAGGAGGAAGAAGAAGAAGAAGAAGAAGAAGAAGAAGAACACGAAGAAGAAGAAGAAGACGAAGAGGAAGAAGAAGAAGAAGAAGAAGAAGAAGAAGAAGAAGAAGAAGAAGAAGAACACGAAGAAGAAGAAGAAGAAGAAGAAGAGGAAGAGGAAGAGGAAGAAGAAGAAGAAGAAGAAGAAGAACACGAAGAAGAAGAAGAAGAAGAAGAAGAAGAAGAAGAAGAAGAAGAAGAAGAAGAAGAAGAAGAAGAAGAAGAAGAAGAAGAAGAAGAAGAAGAACAAGAAGAACAAGAAGAAGAAGAAGAAGAAGAAGAAGAAGAAGAAGAAGAAGAAGAAGAAGAAGAAGAAGAAGAAGAAGAAGAAGAAGAAGAAGAAGAAGAGGAAGAAGAAGAAGAGGAAGAAGAAGAAGAACACGAAGAAGAAGAAGAAGAAGAAGAGGAAGAGGAAGAAGAAGAAGAAGAAGAAGAACACAAAGAAGAAGAAGAAGAAGAAGAAGAAGAAGAAGAAGAAGAAGAAGAAGAAGAAGAAGAAGAAGAAGAAGAAGAAGAAGAAGAAGAAGAAGAAGAAGAAGAAGAAGAAGAAGAAGAAGAAGAAGAAGAAGAAGAAGAAGAAGAAGAAGAAGAAGAAGAAGAAGAAGAAGAAGAAAAGGTTGCACCAGAAGGAGGGCATTATGGATGGATGAACTATTTCCTATCTTGTAAAAAAAATTATTCCCTCTCGGTGCATATTGATATAGATGGACTATTTCGATGGTGTGCATGTCTTTGGAACAAAGTAGTAGCATGGGTTCGCTTGACTATAAGGAACTATTTATCCGCATATATAGCTTTCTCTACTACTCCTTCAAGTGATCCGTATGCAATGCATGTGTCCGTAGACATGACAGCTTGTCCATGGAAGTTCAACTACGACGACCATCATGTTTCATCCACTGCCACTCGCGATTCCCATGACGCCGCTCCTACCCACGGCACCACGTCCCCCGACGTGCGCCTCACCCCTCTCGGTCGCACCGCCCCTCTGCCTTTGTGTGCATGACATGTGGGCCACCTAAAATGCGGCGAGCATCAAGTTTCTACCACAGCCACACGCGATTCCCTCGACGCTGCTCGAACCCATGACACCACACATCCCCCGACTTACGGCTCACCCCTCTCATCCCCACTGCCCCTCTACCTTCGGGAGCATTACATGTGGACCAGTCACCTATTGGGTCCACTTGTTATTGACTCAAAGGCAGGTGTAGTAAGGCGCTGAAGCTCAGTCCCGACAGCCCTGAGAGGGAAATGTAACTCCTGCGCCAGGCCTTGTGGTGCTACCGCTGCACAAACTCATGCCAAACTCGAGATTTGTTTCTTTACTATACATGCACGCAACGATTTAATGGATCTTGTAATCTCAACGTGTGATGGGTGTCGGATGTTGGGTTTCGACAGACCCTTAAGATTCGAACTCTGGGGTGCGCACGAAGATCTTCCCCCTACCAATCCGCGTATTGCCTCGTGAGAATCTAAGCTAAACGATGAACAACACAAGGGACACAAGATTTATACTGGTTCGGGCCACCGTTGTGGTGTAATGCCCTACTCCAGTGTGTGGTGTGGTGGATTGCCTAAGGGGCTGATGATGAACAGTACAAAGGGAAGAACAACCTCGCGAGAGGTGTTCTTGAGCTGATGAGGCATCACTACTTGGGAGAGTTTGATCGCCTCTCGATCTGATGGGGACTCTATGAGATGCCCTCTACTGTGGTGGCTAGCTCTATATATAGAGGCCCTGGTCCTCTTCCCAAATATTGAGCGGGAAGGGCGCCAACAGCGGCCATTTTGAAGGGGAACATCTATTACAAGTTATCCTGACTAAAGTTGTTCTTCGGCTCCCGAAGGCACTGGCAATGACGCTGTCTTGGGATCCACGGTGACCTCCATCCTGCCGCTCTACTGGTCTTGGTCTCGTTGCACCGGGATGGTAACCTTTGCCTGATGCCTCGGTACTCCGCGCATGTGATTGCCCCCTTTGCATCAAAGAGGAAACAAGGACACTACGCAGGCCAGCGCCCGCCTGGTGCCCGACTGGTCTTCGATCGTCACGGCTTACGTCACGAGCACCTCGCGAGGTACCCTTGCCTTGATCTCTCCGCCTCCTCGCGAGCTTGCCTGGCGAGGCCGCTCCTGAGGAAGCCTCATGTCGTCCGCCCCGCGAGGCTTGGCCCCTTGCGAGGGTCTTGAGTTTGTGCTGATGAAGATGGGCCGTACTAGGCCACCACTCGAGCCACGCCGCAGGCCACAGGCAGGCAAGTCTGGGGACCCCCGTTCCCAGAACGCCGACAGTAGCCCCCGGGCCCAAGGCGCGCTCGGACTTGGCTTAGCAGAGAAGAGAAGGGGCAAGTGCGGAGCGCCATGGGCCCCAACAGCCTACGGCCTTGGGCGCCGCGCGGCGGTTGATTGGACGTGGGCGTCTCCGCTTCCCCACGCTGCCTCGGCAACTGCCTGACTTGACAAGTCCCTACATGCAGAAATGAGTCATGATTACCTGCGATCGTGGAGGCCGATGGTTGGCCTCCTCCGATTATAAATGCGGGAGGGCGCAGGTCCCCGCTGCACATCTTCCTCCTTGCTTCTTCTCTTTTGCCACCCCAGCTGCTCGCCGAGTTCTATGGCGCCGCCGAATAGGTTCTCAGCCGCGGAGAAGGGAAAGGCTCATCGAGAAGGGCCAGACTCTCCTCCGCCCAAGTGCGGCCGGGGTCGTCCCCCCAAGCATCCTGTGACTCCCACATCAGCTCCCCGTGGTCGCGGCGGTGATCTCCCGCGCGGCTACGGGTGTATGGTGGGTGAGCGGAGGTGCGTCGTGGCTGCACAGCCTCCCAAGCCGCGCTTCCACTCGGCTGAGGTGCTGCCGGAGTTCGTCGTGTGACCGGCAGACCAACCGGCAGCTAGCTCCAGCTTCCCCGCTTCTTCGCAGGCGAACTCCCAGCCAGCGCTCCTGGCGGCCTCTGGCTTCAAGCAGACGGCTGTTGCAACAAGGCCTCTTGGGTCTCACTGGACATCTCGATCACCGGGAATGTGGCTTTGGTTTGCGGCTGGCAAACGTTTGCTCGTGCACATGGCCTGGGCCGGGGGTGCACCCTGCATTTCAAGTTTGACGGCGACGCCGCCCTCTACGTGAGGTTGTTTGGAGAAGATGGCCGCCGTGTTGGGTGCTGCCCTGAGGATGATGATGGTGACCGGGTGCTCAGCCTCGGCGATGGCCGAGATGAAGACGAAGGTGGGCGCGTGGCCGACGGCGTTCGTAGGTCGCTGATACGTCTCCAACGTATCTATAATTTTTATGAAGCATTCATGCTATTTTATTATCTGTTTTGAATGATTATGGGCTTTATTATACACTTTTATATTACTTTTGGGACTAACATATTAACAGGAGGCCCAGCCCATATTGTTGTTTTATTGCCTGTTTTAGTATTTCGAAGAAAAGGAATATCAAACGGAGTCCAAACGGAAGAAACCTTCGGTAGCGTGATTTTTAGGAAGAATATGATCCGGGAGACTTGGAGTTCACGTTAGAAGAGGATCGAGGAAGCCACAAGATAGGGGGCGCGCCCACCCCCCTAGGCGCGACCTACCCTCTCGTAGACCCCTCGAGGCTCCCCCGACCGACTTCTTTCGCCTGTATAAGCCTACGTACCCTAAAAACATCAATAACGAAGATAGATTGGTAGTTCCGCCGCCGCAAGCCTCTGTAGCCACAAAAAAAACTCTCGGGACCCTGTTCCGGCACCCTGCCGGTGGCCATCTTCATCATCCCGGTGCTCTCCATGACGAGGAGGGAGTAGTTCACCCTCAGGGCTGAGGGTATGTACCAGTAGCTATGTGTTTCATATCTCTCTCTCTCGTGTTCTCTCTATGGCACGATCTTGATGTATCGCGAGCTTTGCTATTATAGTTGGATTTTATGATGTTTCTCCCCCTCTACTCTCTTGTGATGAATTGAGTTTTCCTCTTGAAGTTATCTTATTGGATTGAGTCCTTAATGATTTGAGAACACTTGATGTATGTCTTGCCGTGCTTATCTGTGGTGACAATGGGATATCACGTGATCCACTTGATGTATGTTTTGGTGATCAACTTGCGGGTTCCGCCCATGAACCTATGCATAGGGGTTGGCACACGTTTTCGTCTTGACACTCCGGTAGAAACTTTGGGGCACTCTTTGAAGTACTTTGTGTTGGTTAAATAGATGAATCTGAGATTGTGTGATGCATATCATATAATCATGCCCACGGATACTTGAGGTGACCATGGAGTATCTAGGTGACATTAGGGTTTTGGTTGATTTGTGTCCTAAGGTGTTATTCTAGTATGAACTCTATGATTGATTGAGCGGAAAGAATAGCTTCATGTTATTTTACTACGAACTCTTGAATAGATAGAACAGAAAGGACAACTTTGAGGTGGTTTCGTACCCTATCATAATCTCTTCGTTTGTTCTCTGCTATTAGTGTCTTTGGAGTGCTCTTTGTTGCATGTTGAGGGATTGTTATATGATCTATCTATGTTATTATTGTTGAGAGAACTTGCACTAGTGAAAGTATGAACCCTGGGCCTTGTTTCCTATCATTGCAGTACCGTTTATGCTCACTTTTATCATTAGTTACCTTGCTGTTTTATATTTTCAGTTTACAAAAACCTATATCTACTATCCATATTGCACTTGTATCACCATCTCTTCGCCGAACTAGTGCACCTATACAATTTGCCATTGTATTGGGTGTGTTGGGGACACAAGAGACTCTTTGTTATTTGGTTGCAGGGTTGTTTAAGAGAGACCATCTTCATCCTACGCCTCTCACGGATTTATAAACCTTAGGTCATCCACTTGAGGGAAATTTGCTACTGTCCTACAAACCTGTGCACTTGCAGGCCCAACAGCGTTTACAAGAAGAAGGCTGTGTAGTAGACATCAAGCTCTTTTCTGGCGCCGTTGCCGGGGAGGTGAGTGCTTGAAGGTATATCTTTAGATCTTGCAATCGAATCTTTTTGTTTCTTGTTTTATCACTAGTTTAGTTTATAAAAGAAAACTACAAAAAATGGAGTTAAGTTTGTCTCATACGCTTCGTCTTTTTAATATCTTCCGTGAGTATGATGAAAAGGAAAATTGTGAGCAAGTGCTAGAAGAAGAAATCTATAGAATGTTTGATACTAAACCTTTGAATGATGAGCATGATTGCAATGTTGTTAGTATGAACTCTTTGAATATCCATGGTACTAATGATGATTGCACTAGTTATGATGAAAATGTCTCTTATAAGCATGTTGATTTTTGTGGAGTAGATTGGGTTTGCATGCACACACCAAATAGGGAAAATAGATATTGCAAGAGGCATAAGTATTTATAAACTAAATTGTTGCAAGAAAGGCTAGATAAGAGTGCTGAGAATCTAAGATATCTTTACCGTTGTGAACTTTGCAATGAACGTGATCATTTACATCTCCAGTGCAAATTGTTTCATGATCGAATCGTGTACAAAAATTGTGATGATTTGATCTCCCTTGCTCATTACAATGAAATTATTTGCTTTTGGGTTATGAAGAATTGAAACGTGCAACTAAGCTTATTCCAAAATTTAATCTTGAGCATTTCCTTGAAACTGATTTAGAGAAGAGTTATTTGTTTTGTGCAGTGAATTGCATTGAAAATCCTTGTATTGCCAATTACCTAAAGAAAAGAAAGAAAATAGAAGATGTTGAGAATACTAATGAAAGGGAAGAGACTTCCCAATATCCTCCTATTATTTCTTATGATGAATGAGGTAACGTGGAAGAGCTTTCTATTCAACCAATCTCATCAATAAGGAGGTCAAAGAGGAAGGTTGAACCCACACGTAATGTGAAGAAGAAAAAGAAAAGAAGGAGCAACAAAGGTAGAATGGTATCCCTCCCAAATGATGTTGCTCCTAGTACCCATTGTGATGATGATTTCTATACTATTAGTGGTATCCATATTTTTAATGATGAGAGTGATTATGCTTATGATATGAAAGGGCCCAAGCTTAGGGAAGCTATGTTTGATGAGGATGAAATATTTGAGAATATATTTGCTGAAATTAATGTTTGTCCCAATCTTGGGGATTCTATGTTTAATGAAGATGATATTTTTTAGCATCCCAAGTTTTGATATGCAAAGTTGTTATGATGATAGCATGCCTCTTACCTATGATGATTATATTGATGAAAGTGGGTTTGGAAGAGTGTCAACTTTAGGAAGTAGTGCTCCCACTATTTTGCAGGATGTTGAATTTTATTGTGATGAATACGAAAGTGGATTTGGAAGAGTGTCAACTTTATTTAGTGATGATTCCACTATCTTGGAAGAGGTTTCAATCGATTATGATGAGAACAAAGTTGCTACTTATGATGATTATTGTGATGAAACTTATGCTACAAAAAGTAGTGATGTTTATATTTATAAAACTTGTCATGATTATGATTACCCTTTTTCTGAACATTACTCTTTTAATGTGGAAACAATTTTTAGTGTTCAAGTCTCTTATGATACTCTCACTATTCCGAATGAGAAGAATTTTGCTTATGTGGAGAGTAATAAATTTTCTATGCTTGTAGATCATGAAAAGAATGTTTTAGGTGCTGGCTATATTGTTGAATTCATTTATTATACTACTGAAAATTATTATGAGGGAGGAACATATGCTTGTATGAATTGCAATAATATCAAGTTTCCTCTCTATGTGCTTAAAATTTTGAAGCTATGCTTGTTTTGCCTTCCTATGCTAGTTAATTATTGTTTCCATAAGTTGTTTGCTCACAAAATCCCTATGCATAGGAAGTGGGTTAGACTTAAATGTGCTAGTCATATTGTTCATGATGCTCTCTTTATGTTTCAATTCTTACCCTTTATGTGAGCGTCATTGTCATCATCATGCCTAGCTAGAAAGGCATTAAATAAAAGCGCTTGTTGGGAGACAACCCAATATTTACCCTTACTGTTTTTGTGTGTCCACATGATTATGCTACTGTAGTAATCATGTTTGATAGCTTTTGTTTCAATAAAGTGCCAAGTAGAACCTTTGGGAAGACTTGGGTGAAGTTTATGTGATCTTTCTGTAAAAAACAGAAACTTTTGCGCTCACGAGATTAGCTGCCATTTTTTATTGGAGAGATATTTTAGTTTGATGCTTTTTGCAGATGATTAATAAACGAATTCCCCAGGTCCATCAATTTATTTAAGAATTGTTTTAGGTCGATAAGTATACGTTTGATACAGATTACTACAGACTGTTCTGTTTTTGACAGATTCTGTTTTCATTGTGTTGTTTGCTTATTTTGATGAATCTATGAGTAGTATCAGAGGGTATGAACCATAGAGAAGTTAGAATACAGTAGATATTACACCAATATGAATTTAGAATGAGTTCATTACAGTACCTAAGTGGTGGTTTTATTTTCTTATACTAACGGAGCTTACGAGTTTTGTGTTGAGTTTTGTGTGGTCGAAGTTTTCAAGTTTTGGGTGAAGTTTCGATGGACTACAGAATAAGCAGTGGCAAGAGCCTAAGCTTGGGGATTCCGAATTCACCCCAAGGTAATATTCAAGGGCGACCAAGAGCCTAAGCTTGGGGATACCCCGGAAGGCATCCCCTCTTTCGTCTTCTTCCATCGGTAATTTTACTTGGAGCTATATTTTTATTCACCACATGATATGTGTTCTGCTTGGAGCTTCATTTTATTTTGTTAGTATTTTCTTTCTGTTATTTATATTAATGTTTTGCATCTATATTTTCAATAAAAATGTCAAGGATAGCCTTTACCATGCTTATTTTGCTAGTATACATGTTGCTGTTTGAAAACAGAAAGTTTACCGCTGTTGCAAACATTCCCTAGAAAAGTCAGGGAATGGTATAATGTTGAAATTTTTTGCATATTAAGATCTGATAAATTTATTACAGTGGGAATTTTCTCTCAGAATTTTTGGAGTTAGGGAAGTATTTATACTCTTGCATTCTTTACAGAATGTACTGTTTTGGCAGATTTCTGTTATGGTTGCATTGTTTGCATATGTTTGCTTGTTTAATGATTCTATTTGAGGATAGGAGTGTTAAATATGCAGAGGCATTTAGTATGCAATGTTGAATAATAATTTTAGTGATTTGTTACAGTAGAAAATGATAAGGTTTTGCATTGGTTTATACTAACCTATCTCACGAGTTCTTGTTGAGTTTGTTGTGGATGAAGCTTTTGATAAAAAGAGAAACCATGATATGAGAGGAATTAAGGAGACACAAAAGTTCAAGCTTGGGGATGCCCAAGGCACCCGAAGATAATATTTCAAGAAGTCTCAAGCATCTAAGCTTGGGGATGCCCCGTTAGGCATCCCACCTTTCTTCTTCAACAACTATCGGTTAGTATCGGTTGAGCCTAAGTTTTTGCTTCTTCACATGAGTTGTGCTATCCTTGGAATGTCATTTTATTTTTCTTTGCTTGCTGTTTGAATAAAATACCAAGATCTGAAATTCTTTAGTGGGAGAGAGTCTTCACATAGTTACATAATTATTTAGCTACTCATTGATCTTCACTTATATCTTTTTGGAGTAGTTTGTCATTTACTCGTGTGCTTCATTTATATCCTATGAGTAAATGGTTGAATGAGTTGAATGTCATAAATCTGAAATTATATATGTTTCATTTGCTTATCCCATGGGGAGTAATGACTTCACATCTAAGAAGTAGAGGTTGTAAATTTATTGAAGGTTAGCAAGCATTGTATTGGTCATTTGAACAATTAATGAAAGGATATTGAAGGAAGAGAGATTTCACATATAAATATACTATCCTAGACATCTTTTATAATTGTGAGCACTCATTAAGTATGACATGCTAAAGAGTTGATGTTGGACAAGGAAGACAACGTAATGGGTTATGTTTTCTCACATCTCAGTTAAAGTATATTGTCATGGATTATTCAAATATGTTGAGCTTGCCTTTCCCCCTCATGCTAGCCAAAATTCCTTGCACCAAGTAGAGACACTACTTGTGCTTCCAAATATCATTAAACCCAGTTTTTGCCATGAGAGTCCTTCAAGTAAGTTGTCATCGGTGCAAGCAATAAAAATTGCTCTCTAAATATGCATGACTTATTAGTGCGGAGAAAATAAGCTTTGTACGATCTTGTTATGGAAGCAATAAAAGCGACGAACTGCAATAAAGGTCCATATACAAGTGGCAATATAAAGTGACATTCTTTCGCATTAAGATTTTGTGTATCCAACCCTAAAAGCGCATGACAACCTCTGCTTCCCTCTGCGAAGGGCCTATCTTTTACTTTATGTCTTTTACTTTATGCAAGAGTCAAGGTGATCTTCACCTTTCCCTTTTTCATTTTATCCTTTGGCAAGCACTTTGTGTTGGGGTGATCCTGATTTATATATCCAATTGGATGTAAGTTAGAATGAACTATTATTGTTGACATTACCCAAAGGTGAATACATTGGGAGGCAACACTATAAGCCCCTATTTTTCTCAGTGTTTGATTAAAACTCCATAACCATTAGTATTTCATGAGTGTTAGCAATTGTAGAAGAATGTATGATAGTTGAGTATGTGGAGTTTGCTATTCCGAAAAATAAGATGAATTGCAATTGTTTGATGACTAAGAATGAAGTTTGCTAGTTTTCAAGAAAGTTTATGGTCTATGCTTTAACATGAGAATTGCTTGTTACTTATTCGTGAGAAGTTTTATGAGACGAACTACTGTTATGACATATAATCATGCTAGAAAAGGTGATTGAAATTATCACTGATCAAACTTGTGCACCTTCTAGCATTCACACTTCATAAATTCTTTCTTTATCATTTACCTACTCGAGGAAGAGTAGGAATTAAGCTTGGGGATGTTGATACGTCTCCAACGTATCTATAATTTATGAAGCATTCATGCTATTTTATTATATGTTTTGAATGATTATGGGCTTTATTATAAACTTTTATATTACTTTTGGGACTAACCTATTAACCGGAGGCCCAGCCCATATTGCTATTTTATTGCCTGTTTCAGTATTTCGAAGAAAAGGAATATCAAACGGAGTCCAAACGGAATGAAACCTTCAGGAGCGTGATTTTTAGGAAGAATATGATCTGGGAGACTTGGAGTTCACGTCCAAAGAGCAACGAGGAAGCCACAAGATAGGGGGCGCGCCCACCCCACTGGGCGTGCCCTACCCTCTTGTGGGCCCCTCGAGGCTGCCCCGACCGACTTCTTTTACCTATATAAGCCTACGTACCCTAAAAACATCGATAACAAAGATAGATCATGAGTTCCGCCGCCGCAAGCCTCTGTAGCCACCAAAAACCTCTCGGGAGCCCGTTCCGGCACCCTGCCAGAGGGGGAACCCATCACCGATGGACATCTTCATCATCCCGCGCTCTCCATGACGAGGAGGGAGTAGTTCACCCTCGGGGCTGAGGGTATGTACCAGTAGCTATGTGTTTGATCGCTCTCTCTCATGTTCTCTCTATGGCACGATCTGATGTATCGTGAGCTTTGCTATTATAGTTGGATCTTATGATGTTTCTCCCCCTCTACTCTCTTGTGATGAATTGAGTTTTCCTCTTGAAGTTATCTTATTGGATTGAGTCTTTAATGATTTGAGAACACTTGATGTATGTCTTGCTGTGCTTATCTGTGGTGACAATGGGATATCACGTGATCCACTTGATGTATGTTTTGGTGATCAACTTGCGGCTTCCACCCATGAACCTATGCATAGGGGTTGGCACACGTTTTCGTCTTGACTCTCAGGTAGAAACTTTGGGCCACTCTTTGAAGTACTTTGTGTTGGTTGAATAGATGAATCTGAGATTGTGTGATGCATATCGTATAATCGTGCCCACGGATACTTGAGGTGACAATGGAGTATCTAGGTGACATTAGGGTTTTGGTTGATTTGTGTCTTAAGGTGTTATTCTAGTATGAACTCTATGATAGATTGAGCGGAAAGAATAGCTTCATGTTATTTTACTACAAACTCTTGAATAGATAGAACAGAAAGGATAACATTAAGGTGGTTTCGTACCCTACCATAAATCTTCGTTTCTTCTCTGCTATTAGTGGCTTTGGAGTGACTCTTTGTTGCATGTTGAGGGATTGTTATCTGATCTATCTATGTTATTATTGTTGAGAGAACTTGCACTAGTGAAAGTATGAACCCTAGGCCTTGTTTCCTATCATTGCAATACCGTTTACGCTCACTTTCATCATTAGTTACCTTGCTGTTTTTATATTTTCAGTTTACAAAAACCTATATCTACTATCCATATTGCACTTGTATTACCATTTCTTCGCCGAATTAGTGCACCTATACAATTTACCATTGTATTGGGTGTGTTGGTGTCACGACCGGTTTTTCAATAAAAATATTTGTTGAGAAAACCAAATCTTTAATCCCAGTATAGGAAAAGTCATCCTTTCTGGTAGACAAAGCTTGATAAACAGAGAACCAGTAGCATCAAATATATTACAGGGTTGAGCTGAGGTTGCTCAACCATTTATTACAGACTCGCCTATATTTTACATATGGGCGGTTATGACACATGGGTGGGGTGGCATGCTACTAGCTCGAGGGAAAAGTGGTGGTGGATAACTTGACTTCTACTGGTAGTACATCGAGCGTCGAGGTGAGGCTCGATGAATTTACTCGGGGTTGCGGAAGCGGATAATAAAATGACCAAGACAGGATCGCACGGGACTGACTGGGACTCCTCTAGGCGTCGGACTCGCTATCAAACTCTTCATCCATGAGATCGCCTTCATCAGCATCTGGCCAAATCAACAAGCCAGGTGAGTACTTGAAAGTACTCGCAAGACAGTTCGGCCAAAAGATATAATCAATGAATGCATGAATGCGTCAAGAACAAAGTATGATACTCAAATAACAACGGTAATATTGCAGAATTTGATGTATAAAAATTTAACAACTGAAAACCGATCGGGTGTCTGGAGCGATGCCTCGAAAGGTAAATAAATAAAAATGCATGCCGTAGTCGGGCGACTTAGCGACACCAAATAAAGGGCTTTAAGAGAAATACCACAGTCGGACGTCTGAGCGACATCACATAAAGGGCTTTAAAAGAAATGCCATAGTCGGACGTCTGAGCGACATCACATAGAGGGCTTTAAAAGAAATACCACCGTCAGACGTCTGATGCAACATCACAGACAGGGATTTAAAAGAAATACCACAGTCGGACGTCTGAGCGACATCACAGACAGGGCTTTAAAAGAAATACCACAGTCGGACGTCTAAGCGACATCACATAAAGGGCTTTAAAAGAAATGCCACAGTCGGACGTCTGAGCGACATCACATAGAGGGCTTTAAAAGAAATACCACCGTCGGATGTCTGATGCGACATCACAGACAGGGCTTTAAAAGAAATACCACAGTCGGACGTCTGAGCGACATCACAGACAGGGTTTTAACAAAAGCAAATAACAGGTATGCCACCGTCGGACGTCTGAGCAACATCACAGACAGGGCTTTATAATAAATGTGAATAACGAGATTAGTCCATCCACAAGAATAATCTTTTAACCGGATTTATTACACACAAATCCCACCGGAGTTTTTGTCACTGAGGCTGAATACCTGACAAGATAAGATAATTATAGTGCTTGAACAAAGTACAAGATAATTGAAAGATTGAGACTCTACAGAGTTTGGAAGAACTGAACACAGCCAACGGATTTCCGTAGTCACGAAGGACTAGTGCCGTTTACGGTATTTCAGTAGAAACACATTTAACTAGTACACACCCATTTCACCTCACGTTGCTAGGAATCACCCTGGCCAACATCCAAGAAA
Source organism: Triticum aestivum (assembly GCF_018294505.1). Taxonomy (NCBI): domain Eukaryota; kingdom Viridiplantae; phylum Streptophyta; class Magnoliopsida; order Poales; family Poaceae; genus Triticum; species Triticum aestivum. The sequence goes on along the minus strand of NC_057813.1, from coordinate 22,580,365 downwards.
AACTTTGAGACGGGGAGTCCACAACCTCGAATAGCATGGGATCAAATTTCTATATGCGCGCTCTAAGGGGTGCCCCCCTCTCGGTCCCAACCGGAAACACCCATGCCCCCTGACCGGATGACGTGCTTTAATCCAAGGCCATGTAACCCTCATCCCGGCCTCTCCACTTGGTGTGTACTAGGAAAACGATTTGCAACTTACTATGCCATATTCCTTCCGGAAAACATGTGAGAGTATAGGGTGGAATGAATGGGAATGTGAATTGTGTCATGACGACACGGAAGTCAAATAATCTGGCATAAGACTGGCATGTCACAACACTGCCATCTTACCCATCCTCATACCAACACATGGCTTTTGCAAATATGTATCCAACAACATAATGCTTTCTGAAACCTACTTTCCGATTATGTGCATGAGATATATCATGCAAGGAGATGTTCATAAACATGCCATGACTATACTAAAATGCAAACATGCAACAACACTCATCATATCAAGAGTTCAAACATGCTTGCCTGGTTCGGAGTAGTCGGAGTCTAACTGGGAGAAGTTTGCAGCTCCGTCACCTCCTCCGATATCTACGGTATAAAGAAAATATGTACGCAACATAAATACCGTGAGTGTACAGAAAAGTGTTCCAAATATTTTTCAAACAAATATGACAAAAAACTAGACAAAAATCTAAAGAGAACAGAAAAAGAATTAATTAAAAATACTTTTCTGATCAAAAGTTATAAGAGTTTTGGTCCAAGGACCCATCTGTAATGAAACAGAAAACTTCCAGGGGGCTATGCAGAAGAATCCAGAAAAACGGTTCAGAGAGGAGGCGTATTTGCCAGAGTACGCCTTCTGCAAACGATTTAAAAAAACAAAAGAGAGGCTGACGGGCGGGTCCCACCCGTCAGGTTTGAAAGTTCAAATAGGGGAGTCGGGGCTCGTCGGCGCCCGAGAGCCGCGGTAGTCGCCGGCGGCGATCCACGGCAAGGCAGGGAGATCGGAGTGTACCTCCGTGATCAGGGCGCCATTCCGCGTCTGTGGGAGGTGGTGGTGGTCGCCGGCGAGTACCACGTCGGCGGCGATGCTTGCTCCGGCGGATGATGATTCGGGTGGTCGTGGATCTCGCCGGAGAGAGCTGCGGAGGTGGAATTGGTGAGGGGGTTAGACTCACGATAGTATGAGGAGGTATCCGACGAGGATAGGGCGCCGGAGATGGCCTTACCGGAGTGAATCACGGTGGGGGCCGAGGCGGAACGGAGTGGCCGGAGTCGGGGGAGGAGAGCTCCTCGTGGCTCGTTCAGTGGCTGTGCGGGGTCTGATGAGGTAGAGGAGGTGTGCCGCGGGCGAGAGCAGGCTCGGGGTGCTATATATAGCCACCCCGAGGCGGTTGCCGAGAACGGGGTTCTCCGGCGAGGTGATTACGGCGGCGCTGCGGTTGTACGGGAGGTTTCAGAGGCTGAACGTCGTCGTGGGTGCTCCATGGTTCCGTTTTGGTGCTAACCGTGTCGGGATTTGGGGGTTTAGGGGGAGCTCGACGGAATGGGGCGGCGCGGGCCCGTCGGCGGCAGGGAGCGCGCTCTGCGCGTGCCGCGCCACGGCGACGGTGCTGCATGCGTGCGCTGGCAAGGATGTGGCCACGCGGAGCCACCAGGACGCTTGGGCGGCGCCGAACGGCGTTGTGCCGCCATTCTGCTTCCTGTCGGCCGCTACGGCGCTACGGCCGCCGCAAGACACGCCGGCGCAGGCGGGCCAGGGCGCCACCGACGCCAGGAAGGCGCCAAGCGCACGTGTGAGGCTCCGGACAAGCAAGTCTGGCCGCGAGCTACGTGCCAAGCACACTGTGAGCTCGTGAGTGAAGTTGCTGACGAAGATCGACACTGAACTTCTGAATTTAACTGAATATGACTAGAACAGTGCATGCAAGGTGTTCGACAAAATGATCCAGGTATATAGGGATTTTTCCTTGAGCTGGTTTTTGGTGGAGGGGCCTCTCATTGCATCTAGAGACTGCCTGAATATTTGTGGAATTTTTGGAGAGGTGTAGATATGAATTTCACCAAATTTGGCAAATCTGGTCCAAACTTGCAGTGAGTGCAATTCTGAAATATTTCAACAGGAGAAGAGTGGGTCAAGATGGTTCTGGGTTGTGGGTACAAAGGACTATCCAAGGGTGTTGAGTTGAGGTCAAAAATCAAAAGCATTTGGGCACTTGCTTTGCAATCCACCTAGGCTCAAAAGAAAAAACAGAATTATTTTGGGAGGAGAAATAATTGGAATAAAATCCAAAAATGGATTCTATTAGTTTGGACAGAATGTTAGGGTTGTACCAAAGTGGGAGGAAAGGTTTTGGGAAAATTTCACCATAGGAAGCATGGTGAAATTTTTGAAGGGATGAAAAACCGAATAAAAGTCCAAAACTTAAAACGGTTTTTATTTTAAAAGAAACCAAATCCAAGAAAAGGATTTTTGAGAGGGCAAACTTAGAAGATGGTTTTTAGGAAGGGTTTAAATGACCTTCTTTCAAACCAAGCAAGGTTCTTTCTGAAAACAAAATCACAAAAATTTTGGAGTGTCACAGCACCTACCCCCTTAGGAAAAATCTCGTCCCCGAGATTTCAGCTGATCCTTAAACAGGTGTGGGTGCTCTGTCCGAAGAAAATCCTCGCTCTCCCAAGTTGCTTCATTCTCGGTGTGATTGCTCCATTGAACTCTGAAAAACTTAATGGTTTTCTGTCGGGTCCTCCTCTCAGATTCTTCCAATATTTTTATCGGGTGCTCCCGGTAAGTGAGGTCTGGTTGCACGTCAATATACTCATGTGAAACTTGCTTCTCTGGGTTGCTTATGTATTTTCTCAACTGCGAGATGTGAAACACGTTGTGGATACCGGATAAGTCTCTGGGCAGGTCCAGCTGGTAGGCTACCTTGCCTTGTCGGGCCACTATATGAAATGGTCCGATGAATCTTGGTGCTAGTTTCCCCTTAATCTTGAATCATTGCAGACCCTTCATAGGAGAAACTCTGAGGTATACCAATTCTCCGGGTTCAAAACTGATTTCCCGATGCTTTCGGTCGTAATAACTCTTTTGCCGACTTTGAGCTGTTTTGAGTCGTTCTCTAATCGTCTTAACTTTCTCCTCGGCCTCCTTGAGCATATCTGGGCCAAAGATATGGCTATCTCCGGTCTTTGACCAATTTAGCGGGGTACGACATCTTCTTCCATATAGAGCTTCAAAGGGTGCCATTTGCAAGCTGGCTTGATAGCTGTTGTTGTATGCGAACTCTACATATGGCAAACTTTCTTCCCAACTGTTCCCGTAGGTGAGGACACAGGCTCTAAGCATGTCTTCTAAGATTTGGTTTACGCGTTCTGTTTGTCCATCAGTCTGGGGATGGTATGCGGTACTGAAGGCTAGTTGGGTTCCCAGTGCCTGTTGTAGGTGATCCCAGAATGTAGAGACGAACTATGTGCCTCTATCGGAGATAATAGTCTTAGGGACTCCAAGTAGGCAGACGATGCGGGCAAGATAAAGTCTGGCTAGTCTCTGAGTGGTGTATGTTGTTTTTACCGGAATAAAATGTGCCACCTTGGTTAATCTGTCGGTTATGACCCATATGGCATTGTTTCGGTGTTGTGACCGGGGCAGTCCAACGATAAAGTCCATTCCAATCTTGTCCCATTTCCACTCGGGTATCTTATTTGGCTGCAACAGTCCGGCTGGTTTCTGATGCTCGGCCTTGATACGTTGACAAGAGTCATAGCATGCAATGAACGTGGCTATATCTCTCTTCATATTGTGCCACCAAAAATTCTCCTGAAGGTCTTTGTACATTTTTGTCCCTCCAGGATGGATTGAATACAGAGTTGTGTGACTTTCAGTTAATATCTCCTGTTTGAGGTCCTTGACATTTGGTACGCATAGCCTTTCTCCGTACCACAATATTCCCTGCTCACCTATGTTGAATTCTGAGGCTCTTCCCAAACTCACTTTTCTTTTTATGCCCTCAATGCTAGGGTGTCCGTGCTGGGCTTCCTTGATACTTTCCATTAGGGTAGGCTGTAGTTCTATATTCGACACACTGCCTTCGGTAACCATTATTAGATTGAGTCGGGCAAATTCTTGTTGAAATTCTGGCCTCAATTTTGGTATATTGTCGTCTTCCGTGCTGGGATTTTGATTAAGTGCATCTGCCACAACATTTGCTTTTCCGGGATGATAGTGGATCCCAACATCATAATCCTTCACCAACTCTAACCAACGTCGTTGCCGTAAATTTAACTCTGGCTGTGTGAAAATATACTTAAGACTCTTATGGTCTGTGTATATCTCACAACGATTCCCAAGTAGGAAGTGTCTCCATTCCTTGAGTGCATGGATGACTGCTGCTAATTCCAGGTCATGGGTGGGATAATTTTCCTCATGCTTGCGTAGTTGTCTGGAGACATACGCAACTACTTTGCCTTCTTGCATCAATACGCATCCGAGGCCTTTCCTGGATGCATCACAATATACCTCAAAGTTCTTGTGTATATCTGGCACAATTAATACTGGTGCTGTTGTTAATTTTCTTTTTAGCTCTTGGAAGCTTTTCTCACATGCTTCTGTCCATTCAAATTTCTTGCCTTTCTTGAGCAATTGTGTCATGGGCTTTGCTATAGTGGAGAATCCTTCAATAAATCTCCGATAATAGCCTGCCATTCCCAAGAAACTCCGTACGTCCGTTACGTTAGCTGGCGGTTTCCAGCCAAGTACGGCCTTGACTTTTTCTGGATCTACTACAATGCCTTCTTGGGTTAGCACGTGGCCCAGAAAACCCACCTGCCTTAGCCAAAATTCACATTTGCTGAATTTGGCGTACAGTTGATGTTTCCTGAGTTCTCCGAGTACAATCCTGAGATGTTCGGCGTGCTCTTCTGGTGTTTTGGAATATATCAGAATATCATCGATGAATACCACAACAAACTTGTCCATATACTTCATAAACACTTTGTTCATGAGGTGAACAAAATATGCGGGGGCGTTGGTTAGCCCAAATGGCATTACTGTGAACTCATACAGCCCATATCTGGAGGTGAAAGCGGTCTTGGGAATATCTTCTGTTCGTACTTTTAATTGGTGGTATCCTGATCTCAAATCAATTTTTGAGAAGACTTTGGCCTGTGCGAGCTGATCGAATAAATCATTTATTCGGGGCATTGGGTATTTGTTCTTGATTGTGACCATGTTGAGAGCTCGATAATCAATACACAACCTCATTGTTCCATCCTTCTTCTTGGCAAATAAAATTGGAGAACCCCAAGGTGAGGAGCTGGCTCGTATGTATCCTTTCTCCAATAATTCTTTTATTTGCTTCTTCAACTCTACCAATTCGGATGGTGCCATTCTGTAAGGTTTCTTGTAAATAGGAGTGGTTCCGGGTGCTAGCTCAATGCTGAATTCTATCTCTCGGTCTGGTGGCATGCCTGGTAGTTCTTCTGGAAATACATCTGGAAATTCACATACCACTGGAACCTTGTTCAGCTCAGAAACGTCCACCTTGTTTAATCTAGGTTGCCGAGGTATTTGTCTCTCTTTGGCTGAAACTTTTATTTTCTTCCCTTGATGGTGGGTGAGAATCACGGTACGGTTGAAGCAGTCAATAAAACCTTTGTTGGTGGTCAACCAATCCATTCCTAGGATGACATCCAGTCCTTTGCTTTCCAGTACAATAAGGTTGGCGTAAAATTTCAATCCTTCAAATTCAATAACCACACCTTGACAGTAACTCTGGGTCACTTGCTTAATCCCAGGGGACTTGACGATCATCGATTTTTCCAAGGGAAGCATCGAAAAATTATTTTGCAAAGCAAAACTTTTCGAAACGAATGAGTGAGAAGCTCCAGAATCAAACAAAACCATGGCAGGTATTGTGTTGACGGGGTACATACCGAGTACGATATCTGGGGCGTTCTGTGCTTCCTCTCGGGTCACGTGGTTCAAGTGACCTTTCCGGTGGTTGTTGTTGGGGTTGAAATTGCTTCGCTTTGGTGCTGAATTATTTCCACCATTATTGAGCTTCGGGTTTGAGTTCCTTGGCTTGGGACACTGCTTGGCATAGTGCCCTTCTTCTCCACAAGCATAACAGGTAACGCCTGGGCGATAGGTGAACTCTTTGTCTCTTGCATGGAAATTCTTGGTTGGACGTGAATTATTCGTCGGGGTTTTGTGTGAATCCCCCTTCTGAAATTCCTTCTTGCTTCTGTGATTGCGAGTAAAAGTAGTCTAGTCCCTTTTTCGTTTGCAGAAATCTTCCAGGCTACGTCGCTCATTTTCCAGGGTAATGGCCTTATCCACCAGTGTTTGAAAATCTGGAAAGGTGTGCACAACTAGCTGGCACTTAAGGGCGGGTGCCAGGCCTTCCAAGAATTTTTCCATCTTCTTGCTCTCGGTCATGCGTTCTTCATTGGCGTAGCGAGACAGCAGTGTGAATTGGCTGTTGTATTCTGACACTGTCATGGCTCTTTGCTTGAGTTCATCAAATTCCTTCTTATTGATTTTCATGACGCTCTTAGGAATATGTGCCCCACGAAAGCCTTCTTTGAAATTTTCCCAGGTGATTTCATTTTTGTTGGGGTGCATGTGCAGGAAGTTTTCCCACCACGATGCAGCTGCACCTGCGAGATAATGTGGTGCATACAGTACTTTTTCACGGTCTAAACACTGCGCAATAATTAGTTTTCTCTCCATGTCTCGAAGCCATCCCTCGGCCTCAAGAGGCTTGTCAGTATGAGAAAATGTTGGGGGACGCGTCTTTTGTAACTCAGATAATTTGGATTGCGGTTGATACTGACCACGGTTACTTCCCATATTGATGAATTGGTTCATCATTTCCTGGTGTTGCTGCTGACTCTGTTCATACAAACGACAAACTTGTGTAAAAGCTATTTCACTGTCCTGTTGACTTGTCTGACCCTGAGTGAAATTCTGGTTCTGCGGTGTGCCATAATTTTCTTCTGGCTGAGTTGGCATGGAGCGCGTCCAAGGACGAGACATCTTTCACTCTGGGGATATATTTTTGTGAACTCGTAAGACAAGAAGGAGAGTCGCAAAAGTCAATAAAATCACACACAAAGACATTTTTAATCTCCATGGTATTTTTTTTGAAAACACACGATTGCGCGCGGAGAAGGACTAGTGCATATCTTACATGCGGGCATAATTATACATTACATCACTCAGGATATGCGTACATAATTCTGACATATTATTTAAACTAGTGCACTCCTCCAGATCCTACATGGTGCGCAAACAGGCTACTTCTCACAACCTATGTACATAAAAACATATTACACAAGTTGATACATCGCATGGCGTCTATGCGTACTTAGTCAGAGACGGTGAGGATCTCCCTTGGCCTGCCGAGGGTGAGACGCAGAGACGCTGGGGAATCAACCTCCTCCTCGCTAATAGGTTCCAGACGAGAAACGTTGTGCTGAGCTGATGGAGCAGGTGCCGTAGGCGGAATAACACGAATACGAGTGGGTGGAATAGGTGGGGTAGCACGTATGGGATTGGGTGCAACAAGTGGTGCAGAGCGGATGGGAGTGGGTGCAACAAGTGGTGCAGAGCGGACGGGAGTGGGTGCAATAGCCTGGTTAAATTCCTCTATGGTAGGCAGACGACAAGCAGAGGCGAGTATGGTAGGTGAGTGAGAGGTTGTGGATGACACAAAAGTCAGTGGTGGAGCGGTGTGCAGGAGTTCCCTCCTGTTAGCAGCACAGCCATGAACTGAGTCCATGCGTGCAGCTACGAGGTCATCTACCATGCAGTCGAATGCTGCCTCCAGGGCTCGGAGGTACTCGACAAGCATCTCAAAGGCTTCGTCTCGCTCTCCTCTGGGGCAAGAGAGAGAGTAGTGACAGGTGTAAGGCACATGGCATGGAAGGTAGCGGTAGCGACGGGTCTTCATTGCAGGAAGAACATCCCGAAGACGGGCTATCGTCTCACGAGCAGCCATCTGCATAGCATGCCTTTCTGTAGGCATGGCTCTCCCCACGAATCGGAGACGGCGTACTTCAGCATGGCCTCCCCTGAATTGCACCGCGGCCTGGTGCATAGTCAGACTGTCGTTGATCTTGTGTGGATAAAGCGTGAAGACTAGGCGCACGGATGGCCCCATCGCGACCTGAACGATGAAGGAGAGGAGTTTGACAAACCCCTCAGGAACGTTGGCGAACATCTGAGACTCGCAGTCGTTGCCGGCCATCTACAAAAGTAGGCAAAAATTCTGAGTGGTCAGATCATAAATTTTATGCTGACTGTCAGAAAATGACTACATTTGTAAAAACATGAATAACTCTATCATGCTAATAACCAATTAGCGATCGCACCTAGTGCTTCCTACAGTCAGCCTGGCTCTGGTTACCAAGTCTGTCACGACCGGTTTTTCAATAAAAATATTTATTGAGAAAACCAAATCTTTAAATCCCAGTATAGGAAAAGTCATCCTTTCTGATAGACAAAGCTTGATAAACAGAGAACCAGTAGCATCAAATATATTACAGGGTTGAGCTGAGGTTGCTCAACCATTTATTACAGACTCGCCAATATATTACATATGGGCGGTTATGACACATGGGTGGGGTGGCATGCTACTAGCTCGAGGGAAAAGTGGTGGTGGATAACTTGACTTCTACTGGCAGTACATCGAGCGTCGAGGTGAGGCTCGATGAATTTATTCGGGGTTGCGGAAGCGGATAATACAATGACCAAGATAGGATCGCACGGGACTGACTGGGACTCCTCTAGGCGTCGGACTCGCTATCAAACTCTTCATCCATGAGATCGCCTTCATCAGCATCTGGCCAAATCAACAAGCCAGGTGAGTACTTGAAAGTACTCGCAAGACAGTTCGGACAAAAGATATAATCAATGAATGCATGAATGCGTCAAGAACAAAGTATGATACTCAAATAACAACGGTAATATTGCAGAATTTGATGTATAAAAATTTAATAACTGAACACCGATCGGGTGTCTGGAGCGACGCCTCGAAAGGTAAATAAATAAAAATGCATGCCGCAGTCGGGCGTCTTAGCGACACCACATAAAGGGCTTTAAAAGAAATACCACAATCGGACGTCTGAGCGACATCACATAAAGGGCTTTAAAAGAAATGCCACAGTCGGACGTCTAAGCGACATCACATATAGGGCTTTAAAAGAAATACCACCGTCGGATATCTGATGCGACATCACAGACAGGGCTTTAAAAGAAATACCACAGTCGGACGTCTGAGCGACATCACAGACAGGGCTTTAAAAGAAATACCACAGTCGGACGTCTGAGCGACATCACATAAAGGGCTTTAAAAGAAATGCCACAGTCGGACGTCTGAGCGACATCACATAGAGGGCTTTAAAAGAAATACCACCGTCGGACGTCTGATGCGACATCACAGACAGGGCTTTTAAAGAAATACCACAGTCGGACGTCTGAGCGACATCACCGACAGGGTTTTAACAAAAGCAAATAACAGGTACTCCACCGTCGGACGTCTGAGCAACATCACAGATAGGGCTTTATAATAAATGTGAATAACGCGATTAGTCCATCCACAAGAATAATCTTTTAACCGGATTTATTACACATAAATCCCACCGGAGTTTTTGTCACTGAGGCTGAATACCTGACAAGATAAGATAATTATAGTACTTGAACAAAGTACAAGATAATTGAAAGATTGAGACTCTGCAGAGTTTGGAAGAACTGAACACAGCCAACGAATTCCGTAGTCACGAAGGACTAGTTCCATTTACGGTATTTCAGTAGAAACACATTTAACTAGTACACACCCATTTCACCTCACGTTGCCAGGAATCACCCTGGCCAACGTCCAAGAAAAACTTTGAGACGGGGAGGCCACAACCTCGAATAGCATGGGATCAAATTTCTATACGCGCGCTCTAAGGGGTGCCCCCCTCTCGGTCCCAACCGGAAACACCCATGCCCCCTGACCAGATGACGGGCTTTAATCCAGGGCCATGGAACCCTCATCCCGGCCTCTCCACTTGGTGTGTACCAGGAAAACGATTTGCAACTTACTATGCCATATTCCTTTCGGAAAACATGTGACAGTATAGGATGGAATGAATGGGAATGTGAATTGTGTCATGACGACACGGAAGTCAAATAATCTGGCATAAGACTGGCATGTCACAACACTGCCATCTTACCCATCCTCATACCAACACATGGCTTTGCAAATATGTATCCAACAACATAATGCTTTCCGAAACCTACTTTCCGATTATGTGCATGAGATATATCATGCAAGGAGATGTTCATAAACATGCCATGACTATACTAAAATGCAAACATGCAACAACACTCATCATATCAAGAGTTCAAACATGCTTGCCTGGTTCGGAGTAGTCGGAGTCTAACTGGGCGAAGTTTGCAGCTCCGTCACCTCCTCCGGTATCAACTGTATAAAGAAAATACGTACGCAACGTAAATACCGTGAGTGTACAAAAAAGTGTTCCAAATATTTTTCAAATAAATATGATAAAAAACTAGACAAAAATCTAAAGAGAACAGAAAAAGAATTAATTAAAAATACTTTTCTGATCAAAAGTTATAAGAGTTTTGGTCCAAGGACCCATCTGTAATGAAACAGAAAACTTCCAGGGGGCTATGCAGAAGAATCCAGAAAAACGGTTCAGAGAAGAGGCGTATTTGCCAGAGTACGCCTTCTGCAAACGATTTAAAAAAAACAAAAGAGAGGCTGACGGGCGGGTCCCACCCGTCAGGTTTGAAAGTTCAAACAGGGGAGTCGGGGCTCGTCGGCGCCCGAGAGCCGCGGTGGTCGCCGGCGGCGATCCATGGCAAGGCAGGGAGATCGGAGTGTACCTCCATGATCAGGGCGCCATTCCGCGTCTATGGGAGGTGGTGGTGGTCACCGGCGAGTACCACGTCGGCGGCGATGCTTGCTCCGGCGGACGGTGATTCGGGTGGTCGTGGATCTCGCCGGAGAGAGCTATGGAGGTGGAATTGGTGAGGGGGTTAGACTCACGATAGTATGAGGAGGTATCCGACGAGGATAGGGCGCCGGAGATGGCCTTACCGGAGTGAATCACGATGGGGGCCGAGGCGGAACGGAGTGGCCGGAGTCGGGGGAGGAGAGCTCCTCGTGGCTCGTTCAGTGGCTGTGCGGGGTCTGATGAGGTAGAGGAGGTGTGCCGCCGGCGAGAGCAGGCTCGGGGTGCTATATATAGCCGCCCCGAGGCGGTTGCCGAGAACGGGGTTCTCCGGCGAGGTGATTACGGCGGCGCTGCGGTTGTACGGGAGGTTTCAGAGGCTGAACGTCATCGTGGGTGCTGCATGGTTTCGTTTTGGTGCTAACCGCGTCGGGATTTGGGGGTTTAGGGGGAGCTCGACGGAACGGGCCGGCGCGGGCCCGTCGGCGGCAGGGAGCGCGCTCTGCGCGTGCCGCACCACGGCGACGGTGCTGCATGCGTGCGCTGGCAAGGAGGTGGCCACGCGGAGCCACCAGGACGCTTGGGCGGCGCCGAACGGCGTTGTGCCGCCGTTCTGCTTCCTGTCGGCCGCTACAGCGCTACGGCCGCCGCAAGACACGCCGGCGCAGGCGGGCCAGGGCGCCACCGACACCAAGAAGGCGCCAAGCGCGCGTGTGAGGCTCCGGACAAGCAAGTCTGGCCGTGAGCTACGTGACAAGCGCACTGTGAGCTCGTGACTGAAGTTGCTGACGAAGATCGACACTGAACTTCCGAATTTAACTGAATATGACTAGAACAGTGCATGCAAGGTGTTCGACAAAATGATCCAGGTATGTAGGGATTTTTCCTTGAGCTGGTTTTTGGTGGAGGGGCCTCTCATTGCATCTAGAGGCTGCCTGAATATTTGTGGAATTTTTGGAGAGGTGTAGATATGAATTTCACCAAATTTGGCAAATCTGGTCCAAACTTGCAGTGAGTGCAATTTGAAATATTTGAACAGGAGAAGAGTGGATCAAGATGGTTCTGGGTTGTGGGTACAAAGGACTATCCAAGGGTGTTGAGTTGAGGTCAAAAATCAAAAGCATTTGGGCACTTGCTTTGCAATCCACCTAGGCTCAAAAGAAAAAACAGAATTATTTTGGGAGGAGAAATAATTGGAATAAAATCCAAAAATGGATTCTATTAGTTTGGACAGAATGTTAGAGTTGTACCAAAGTGGGAGGAAAGGTTTTGGGAAAATTTCACCATAGGAAGCATGGTGAAATTTTTGAAGCGATGAAAAACCAAAGAAAAGTCCAAAACTTAAAAGGGTTTTTATTTTAAAAGAAAACAAATCCAAGAAAAGGATTTTTGAGAGGGAAAACTTAGAAGATGGTTTTTAGGAAGGGTTTAAATGACCTTCTTTCAAACCAAGCAAGGGTTCTTTCTGAAAACAAAATCACAAAAATTTTGGAGTGTCACAGTTGGGGACACAAGAGACTCTTTGTTATTTGGTTGCAGGGTTGTTTAAGAGAGACCATCTTCATCCTACGCCTCCCACGGATTGATAAACCTTAGGTTATCCACTTGAGGGAAATTTGCTACTGTCCTACTAACATGTGCACTTGCAGGCCCAACAACGTCTACAAGAAGAAGGTTGTGTGGTAGACATCACTCACCAAGCTTCGGCGGCTCCCCTTCGGATGGCAGCTCCTCCAGCGGTGGCCGTGACCAGCCACCGCTTCGTCGTGCTCGCCTTGTGGGGGTAGTGGGTTGTCCCGTCGTCGCGCCCAGGTGAAGCGTGAGGAGGGGTCGGACTGAGCTCCGGAGGCAGTATGAGCCCCCCCATGAGTGGTTGCTGGGCAAGCCACGTCTATTTTGTTTTTATCCCTTTCCTGCACAAAGAGAGAGTAGCGTGGGGACCCGTGGTGGCGTACTGGATTGTTGCCGTTAACTACTATGCTATTTTCATGACTCCCATGCTGTGTTTCGGTGTTGCGTGCTCGAGTGTAGGAACGACTTAGCTCGGGGGGACTTGCCATAGTTTTTGCTTCTCGAGGCTGAGGTCTTGTCGTGCGTCTTGAGGCCTGCAAAAATTAGCCATGGGGGATAACCTTTGCACCTGGTCATGAGGGCAATCGGCTCAGGTCCTGCGTTTGGGTCGTGATGCCCATGGGGCACGGACTGGGAGAGGTGCTCCCGTGGTGAACTCGAATAGGGGAGCCTCACGAGACTGGGTTAGAAAGCACTCGCGATGGCGCCCACGCAGCCCCCTTGCAAGACTTGTGAAAGAGAAGACAGGTCAGGCGAGCAACAAAAACAGAGAATCGTGGGTCAGGGATGGTAACAACGCTAAAAGCAACTCCAATAAAATTCCAAACAAGGATGAACAAGACAAATCGGAAAGCAAATGAAAAAGCCGCGTCCGGCGCCTAATCTAGTCTTCGATGTCTTCTCACCAGCGCGGAGCTAAGTGCTGCCACTGGGCGTGGGCAGGAGCCCCTGAGGCCCAAGGGCGGCCCTCCGGAGACTCCGGGGCGTGTACATCCCCAACTCATTATTACGTGAGAGTGTCACGGGCGGCGAGCTTCACAGGCATTGGCCTTCTTCATAGGCATCGGGCCTTTCTCGGAGCGATGAGCTTCACAAGCGTTGGCCTTCTTCACAGGCACCGGTCCTTTTTCAGCATGACCAGCTTCACAGACGGTGGGCCTTCTTTACAAGCGCTGGGCCTTCCTTCAAGGGTAGAACTTCCGAAGGTGTTGGATGTTCCATGTGTTCGGGATGTGCACCCCCTCCTGGGTCTCCAAGCGCGCGGCACCGGGCCTCAAGGGTCCTAGGGAGGATCTTGCGGCAGTGGTACCGCTGCAACGCCTGTTGGTATCTCGCCGCCCGAAGCGTAGCCTCCCGACGGTGCTCCTCCCCCAGTACGAGCTCCATCGCCCGCATGGTGCCCTGCTGTACTTCGTCGAAAGCTAGGACTCACGCAGAGCGATGCCTGACCTTGTGAGGGATGACCGCCTCAGCTCCGTAGACGAGGAAGAACGGGGTTTCGCCTTTGACTTGGTAGCGGTTGTGCGGATGGACCATAGCACGGACTGGAGCTCGTCATACCAGCCCCTGCCGCAGGCCTCCAGCTTCTTCTTAAAGGTCCTGGTTTTGAGGCCTTTCAGGACCTCCGCGTTGGCACGCTCAGCCTGACCATTGCTCCGAGGGTGTGCCACCAAAGCATTGCAAGGTTAGCACAATATGTTTTGAAGAGATTGCTAGTGAACTACAAACCGTTGTCGGTGATGATGTGATTAGGCACCCCAAACCGGCTCACGAGGCCCTTGATGAATTTGACTGCTGAGCCAGCTGGGATGGTGCAGACTGCTTCCACCTCTGCCCACTTGGTGAACTTGTCAATGGCAACGTAGAGGTAGCGGTAGCCCCCTGGCGTCCGGGGGAACGGGCCCAGGATGTCCAATCCCCAAATGGCGAATGGCCATGAAAGGGAGATGGTTTGCAGGCCCTGAGCCGGCTGATGAATCTGCTTAGCATGGAACTGACAGGCTTCACAAGCTTTCACCAGCTTGATTGCGTCGTTGAGTGCTGTTGGCCAATAGAACCCGCTCCAAAACGCCTTGCCGACGAGGGTCCACGAAGGCAAGTGGTGCCCACAGTCTCCACCGTGAATGTCTGCCAGCAACTCTTTCCCTTGCTCCCTAGAGATGCAACGCAGGGAAACATCATTCGGCCGCTTCCGGTAGAGCTCTCCGTCTTGGATGCAGTAGGTCGTGGCCTGCCGCGCCACGCGTTCTATGTCCTCCTCCTTCTCTGGAAGAGTCCCTTGCATCAAGTAATCTTTGAACTCCGCAGTCCAACATCCCTCCTGAGGCTCCAGCGCCAGGAGCAGGCGAGCTCCTGAGGTCGGGCCACAGGCTGGAGCTCCCGAGGTAGGCGGTTGGGGGAGCTCCTCCCGAGGCTGCGCTGTACTTGATAGTGATGGCGCTGCTGAGGGTTTGAAGAGTTGTTCCTCGAAGACGACGGGCTCCTGAGGCAGCCACCTGGACGCCCTCCTGGCGATGTCACCAGCCTCTTGATTGGTGCCACGGGGTACATGCTGCAACTCTAAACCCCAAAACTGCTTTTCCATCCTGCGGACCTCCGCAAGATATGCTTCCATGTGTTCGTCCTTCGGCTCGTACACCTTGTTGGAGAAGTTGACGAGAAGTTGTGAATCGCCCTTGATGATGAGGCGCTTTACTCCCAAGGCAGCCGCAGCTTTCAAGCCTACTATTAGGCCCTCGTATTCTGCTATGTTGTTGGAGACCTTCTCTCCATGCTGGAAATAGAGCTGCACGGCATAATAGAGCTTGTCCTGAGTGGGAGATATGAGCATCGCGCTAGCCCCTCTGCCATGTCATGACAATGCTCCGTCGAAGTACATGACCCAGCTGTCCAGTGCCTCACTCCCTGGGGAAAGTGACCGATCCTCGCCCGCTTCGAGCCCCGGCGCCTCTGTCCATTCCGCCACGAAATCTGCGAGTGCGGCCCCTTTGATGACCCTGGTCGTGCTAAATTCCAACTGAAAGGCTTGCAGCTCGATGTTCCATTCGGCGACCCTTCCAGCTGAGTTGGGGCTCCTGAGCACCCTTTCCAAGGGGTATGCCGATACGACCTTGATGGGGTGACCCTGAAAGTAGTGCCTCAGCTTGCGTGATGCCACTAGCAGCGCGAGCAAGGGTTTCTGAGGCATGGGGTATCGCGCCCTCACATCCCGCAGCACCATGCTAATGAGGTACACGGGATGCTCGACGAGGTTGAGGGTCCTGGCGTGGCCCACGTCTTTTGGAGGTCGAGGTGCCTCCCGAGACGGTGGAGCCCCCAGCGCTAGGTCGCCTGGGGGGTCCTCTTCCGCCTTGGGTGTGTTCCCCTGCTGAGGCTGACTCCCATCTGCTGCGGCCGTGGCCTTCGCGAGGTTTTCTGGGCCTTGTGCTGCTGCGGCCGGGGTCGCGACCGACACGGTCTTGATCCGGCGCTCCTCTCATACCGCCACCAGGGCTGCGCTGGCGGAGTAGGGCGTGGCTGCAAGGTAGAGTACCAAGGGCTCCTGAGGGCGCAGAGCCACCATCACCGGAGGGCTGGTCAGGTACTTCTTGAGATTTTGGAATGCTTTGTCAGCCTCGTCAGTCCAATCGGACGGGCCCTTCTTCTTCATGAGCTTGAAGAAGGGCAGGGCTCGCTCTCCCAGCTTGGAGATGATGCGTCCCAACACGGTTACTCGCCCGGTGAGCTTCCGCATTTCTCTGAGAGTCTTCGGCGGACTCATGTCTTCGACTGCCTTGACCTTCTCTGGGTTAGCCTTGATACCTCGGTGGGACACGAGGAAGCCCAAAATCTTGCCCGAAGGAACTCCGAACACGCACTTCTCCGGGTTGAGCCGTAGGTCCACTTTGCAAAGGCTCGCGAAGGTTTTAGGTCCTGTATCAGGGTCTTTGCCTCCCTAGACTTCACCACGATGTTGTCGATGTAGGCCTCAGTGTTCCTTCCCAGATTCCGGCACAAGGCGATGTGCATCAGTCACTAAAAAGTTGCGGCTGTGTTGCACAATCCGAACGGCATGCAGGTATAGCAGTATACCGCACACGGGGTCAGGAAGGCCGTTTTCTCCACATCTTCTTCCGCCATATTAATTTGGTGATAGCCCGAGAAGGCATCCAGGAAGCACAATAGGTCGCACTCGGCAATGGACTCGACGATTTGGTTGATGCGGGGGAGCGGGAATGGATCCTAAGGGCAGGCCTTGTTGAGGTTGGTGAAGGCGACACACATGCGCTCCTTTCCTCCCTTTTTGGAACAACAACAGGGTTGGCTAGCCATTCAGGATAACGAACTTCCCGAATGACTCCCGCAGCCTCCAACTTGCGGGTTTCTTGGACGATGAATGACTGCTTCTCGGTAGACTATCACCTTGCCTTCTACTTCACGGGACGTACGTTGAGGCATACGTTCAGATGGTGCTCAATCACCTCTCTTGGGACCCCCGCTAGCTGACCAGGTTCCCATGCAAACACCTCCTTGTTTGTGCACAGAAACTTCACCAGGGCCTCCTCATGTTCAGCGTTGAGGTTGGCGCCTATGGTGAAGGTGGCGCCAGAGGATCCGTCTTCGTCAACTGGTACTTGCTTGGTCTCCGCCTTGTCTTGGGTGAAGAGCTGCTTCTTCCTGGCCAGTGCAGCCCCCTTGGGCTCAAGTTTGTCAGCGCTGGCGGGCTATGCCACTGCGGCCTCCTTGAAAGCGAGCTTGAGTGCCTGCAGTGCATCCCTCGCCTCTCTAGACACGGTAAGGATGCCGCTGCTCCCGGGCATCTTCATGAGGTTGTAGGCCGGGTGAGTCACCGCCATGAACTGGGCCAAAGCAGGGTAACCGAGGCTGGCGTTGTATGGAAGGCCGATGGGGGTGATGTCGAAGTCGACGAGCTCCATGCGGAAGTTGTCGTGGGTGCCGAAGGTCACTGGGAGGCGGATCTGCCCCAGGGAGTTGGTGGGGCTACCTCCAACGCCCAGGAAGGGTCTGCTGGGTTGGATTCGCCCCAGCGGCACGTGGAGGAGGCTGAAGGCCTCCACCGAGAGCACGTTGAGGATGGCCCTGCCGTCGATGAGCGTCTTGGTGACGGCCACCTGGCAGATGGTGGGGGTGCACAACATCGGAAGCGCGCCCGAACAGGCAGTGTTGGAGGGGTGATCGTCCGAACTGAAGGTCAAATCAGCCCTGGGTGCCACCCAACCCGGGGGGGCTTCACGGCGCTTGAGGACGACACCGATCTGGTGGACGAACGGCTTGACGTGGCAGCTCGAAGGTGGCACCAGCGAGCCAACCAGGAGAGCTGCGATGACTGGGGGCACCGGCACAGCATAATGGGCGAGGAAGAGGCTGCGCAACTCCTCCCAGGAGGCCACAAAAGCCGCTGGCGGATAGAGCAACCACATGCGCGGGACACCAGTTAGGGCCATGGGCAGCCAGTTAGCCATGACCCTGTCGTCGCCCCCTGCCTCGAGGACGGCCTCCTCATACGCTACCAGGAAAGCCAGCGGATCTGCCGCAGCGTCGTAGCGCGGCGGCATGTCCGACTTGAACTTGTTCGGCCACCACACCTGTCGCAAGGCGGGGGCCAGGGCTCGGAACCCCCCGGTCCCCGCGCCGGTGTCGACAGTCGGAGCAGGCGGCGCGTTGCCCGCCATGAGGGCGAAGCGCGGTGCTGATTGATACGTATCCAACATATCTATAATTTTTGATTGTTCCATGCTATTATATTACCCCTTTTGGATGTTTATGGGCTTTATTTTACACATTTATATCATTTTTGGGACTAACCTACTAACCGGAGGCCCAGCCTGTATTGCTGTTTTTTTTTTGCCTATTTCAGTATTTCGAAGAAAAGGAATATCAAACGGAGTCCAAACGGAATGAAACCTTCGGGAGCGTGATTTTTGGAAGGAACGTGATCCAGATGACTTGGAGTGCAAGTCAAGAAGCAGCCGAGGCGGCCACGAGACAGGAGGGCGCGCCCACCCCCTCTAGGCGCGCCCCCTATCTCATGGGCCCCTCGGGCAGCCACCGACATACTTCTTCCTCCTAAATAAGCCTACATACCCCGAAAACATCCAGGGAGCCAACGAAACACAATTTCCACCGCCGTAACCTTCTGTATCTGCGAGATCCCATCTTGGAGCATTCGCTGATGCTTCGACGGAGGGGGAATCGACCACGGAGGGCTTCTACATCAACACCTTAGCCCCTCCGATGAGTTGTGAGTAGTTTACCATAGACCTTCGGGTCCATAGTTATTAGCTAGATGACTCCTTCTCTCTTTTGGATCTCAATACAATGTTCTCCCCCTCTCTTGTGGAGATCTATTCGATGTAAACTCTTTTTGCGGTGTGTTTGTCGAGATCCGATGAATTGTGGGTTTATGATCAAGTTTATCTATGAGAAATATTTGAATCTCCTCTGAATTCTTTTATGTATGATTGAGTTATGTTTGCAAGTCTCTTCGAATTATCAGTTTGGTTTGGCCTACTAGATTGATCTTTCTTGCCATGGGAGAAGTGCTTAGCTTTGGGTTCAATCTTGCGGTGTCCTTACCCAGTGACAGAAAGGGTTGCAAGGCATGTATTGTATTGTTGCCATCGAGGATAAAAAAGATGGGGTTTATATCATATTGCATGAGTTTATCCCTCTACATCATGTCATCTTGCTTAATGTGTTACTCTGTTCTTTATGAACTTAATACTCTAGATGCTGGCAGGAGTCGGTCGATGTGTGGAGTAATAGTAGTAGATGCAGGCAGGAGTCGGTCTACTTGTAGCGAACCTGGTGCCTATATACATGATCATGCCTAGATAATCTCATAATTATTCGCTTTTCTATAAATTGCTCGACAGTAATTTGTTCACCCGCCGTAATACTTATGCTGTCTTGAGAGAAGCCTCTAGTGAAACCTATGGCCCCCGGGTCTATCCTTTGTCATATTTTCTTTCAATTTACTTTTATTTGCATCGTTACTTTTTGCATCTATATTATAAAACACCAAAAATATATTTATCTTATCTTATTATCTCTATCAGATCTCACTTTTGCAAGTGGTCGTGAAGGGATTGAAAACCCCTTTATTGCGTTGGTTGCGAGTTCTTTGTTTGTTTGTGTAGGTGCGTGGGACTTTTGAGGAGCCTCCTACTGGATTGATACCTTGGTTCTCAAAAACTGCGGGAAATACTTAGGCTACTATTGCTGCATCACCCTTTCCTCTTCAAGGAAAACCAACTCAAGCTTAAGACGTAGCAAGAAGGATTTCTGGCGCCGTTACCGGGGAGGTATTCGCTCAAGTCAAGACATACCAAGTACCCATCACAAACCCATCTCCCTCGCATTTACATTATTTGCCATTTGCCTCTTGTTTTCCTCTCCCTCACTTCACCCTTGCCGTTTTATTTGCCCTCTCTTTCCCAATCTCCTCCGCTCTTTTTCGCTTGCCTTTTTCTGTTTGCTTGTGTGTTGGATTACTTGTTGCCATGGCATAAGATAATACCAATTTGTGTGATTTCTCCAATACCAATAATAATGATTTCCTCAGTACTCCGATTGCTCCTCTTAATGATGTTGTGTCTTGTGAAATCAATACTGCTTTGCTGAATCTTGTTATGAAAGATCAAATCGACGGCCTTCCTAGTGAAGATGCCACTACTCATCTAAACAACTTTGTTGATTTGTTAAATTGAAGTTATTTCCATTTTCACTTAGAGATCGTGCTAAATTTTGTTTTCGTCTTTGCCTAAAAATAGTGTTGATTCTTGGAACAAGTGCAAAGATGCTTTTATCTCTAAGTATTTTCCTCCCGCTAAGATCATCAGTCTTAGGAATGATATTATGAATTTTAAACAACTTGATCATGAGCATGTTGCCCAATCTTGGGAAAGAATGAAATTTATGATTCGCAATTGCCCTACTCATGGTTTGAATTTATGGATGATCATACAAAAAATGTATGCCGGTTTGAACTTTGCTTCTAGAAATCTCTTAGATTCGGCCGCGGGAGGCACGTTTATGGAAATCACCTTAGGAGATTCTACAAAACTTCTTGATAATATTATGGCTAATTATTCTCAATGGCACACCGAAAGATCTTCTAGTTAAAAAGTGCATGCTATAGAAGAAATCAATGTTTTGAGTGGAAAGATGGATGAACTTATGAAGTTGTTTGCTACTAAGAATACTCCTCTTGATCCCAACGATATGCCTTGGTCTACTTTGATTGAGAATAATAATGAATCTATGGATGTGAATTTTTTTGTTAGGAATAGTTTCGATAACAATGCTTATAGAGGAAACTTGAATTCTAGACCGTTCCCTAGTAATTCCTCTAATAATTATGGAAATTACAACAATAATTCTATGGTAATTTGAATAAGATGCCCTCTGGTTTTCAGAATAGCGTGAAAGAATTTATGATTTCTCAAAAGAATTTTAATGCTTTGCTTGAAGAAAAATTGCTCAAAGTTGATGATTTGGCTAGGAACGTTGATAGACTTTCGCTTGATGTTGATTCTCTTAAACTTAGATATTCTCCTCCTAAGCATGATATCAATGAGTCTCTCAAAGCAATGAGAATTTCCATTGATGAGTGCAAGGAAAGAACCACTAGATTGCGTGCTAAGAAAGATTGCTTTGTAAAAGTGTGTTCTTCTAGTTTCCATGAAAATAATGATGAAGATCTCAAATTTATTGATGTGTCTCCCATTAGATCTTTGTTTTGCAATATTAATCTTGATAATAATGGGACTGGAGATGAGTCAACTTTAGTTATAAGGCGTCCCAAAAATTCGGAGTTTTTAGATCTTGAGGGTAAATTTGGTAAAAGTGGGATTGGAGAGGTGATGACTTCAAATAGCATTGAACCCACTATCTCGGATTTCGAGTAATGTGATTATGATAATTGTTCTTTAGAAGGTTTTATTTCCTTGTTGCAATCCGTTGTTAATTCTCCTCATGCTTATAGTCAAAATAAAGCTTTTACCAAACATATAGTTGATGCCTTGATGCAATCTTATGATGAAAAACTTAACTTGGAAGTTTCTATACCAAGAAAACTTAATGATGAGTGGGAACCTACTATAAAAATTAGAATTAAAGATCATGAGTGTTTTGCTTTGTGTGATTTGGGTGCTAGTGTTTCCACGATTCCGAAAACTTTATGTGATATTATAGGTTTCCATGATCTTGATGATTGCTCTTTAAATTTGCACCTTGCGGATTCCACCATTAAAAAGACAATGGGAAGGATCAATGATGTTCTCATTGTTTCAAATAGAAATTTCGTGCCCGTAGATTTTATCGTTCTTGATATAGATTGCAATCTTTCTTGCCCTATTATTCTTGGTAGACCTTTCCTTAGAACGATTGGTGCGATTATTGATATGAAGGAAGGGAATATTAGATTCCAATTTCCATTAAGGAAAGGCATGGAGCACTTTCCAAGAAAGAAAGTCAAATTACCTTATGAATCTATCATGCGAGCTACTTATGAATTTACTGCCAAAGACGGCACTACTTAGATCTATCTTCGCTTTTATGCCTAGCTAGGGGCGTTAAACGATAGTACTAGTTGGGAGGCAACCCAATTTTTTTGTGTTTTTTGTTTTTGTTCATGTTTAGTAATAAATCTGGCATCTACCTTCAATTCAGATGTGTTTTTATCTTTTAATTAGTGTTTGTGCCAAGTAGAACCTATAGGATAACCTATGATGATAGTTGATTTGATTCTGCTGAAAAACAGAAACTTTGCACGCATGAATTTAATTTTGTTAAATCCCAAAAACGTGCTTTTGCGTTGATTCTTTTTTCCACTGATCAATAAAAAAAATTCCAGGACTTCCTATTTTGGTAGGATTTTAAGAGTTCTAGAAGTTTGCGTTAGTTACAGATTGCTACAGACTGTTCTGTTTTTGACAGATTCTGTTTTTCGTGTGTTGTTTGCTTATTTTGATGCATCTATGGCTAGTAAAATAGTTTATAAACCATAGAGAAGTTGGAATACAGTAGGTTTAACACCAAAATAAATAAATAATGAGTTCATTACATTTCCTTATTTGATGGTTTTGTTTTCTTTCACTAACGGAGCTTATAAGATTTCCTGTTGAGTTTTCTGTTGTGAAGTTTTCAAGTTTTGGGTAAAGATTTGATGGACTGTGGAATAAGGAGTGGCAAGAGCCTAAGATTGGGATGCCCATGGCACCCCAAGATATTCAAGAGTAGCCAAAATCCTAAGCTTGGGGATGCCCCCGGAAGGCATCCCCTCTTTCGTTTTCGTCCATTGGTAACTTTACTTGGAGCTATATTTTTATTCGCCACATGATATGTGTTTTGCTTGGAGCGTCGTGTATGATATTAGTATTTGCTTTTTAGTTTACCACAATCATCCTTGATTTACACACCTTTAAGGATAATCCTACTTGATTAGAATTTTCTAGAATACTCTATGTGCTTCACTTATATCTTTTGAGCTTGATAGTCTTTGCTCTAGTGCTTCACTTATATCTTTTAGAGCACGGTGGTGGCTTAATTTTATAGAAATTTCTAGTCTCTCATGCTTCACTTATATTATTTTGAGAGTCTTTTAGAACAACATGGTATTTACTATGGTTATTAATTGGTCCTAGAATGGTAGGCATCCAAGTTGGGTATAATAAAAACTATCATAGGAAGTGAATTGGATGATATGATCAATTTGATACTTGATAATTGTTTTGAGATATGGAGGTAGTGATATTAAAGTCATGCTAGTTGGGTGATTATGAATTTAAAGAATGGTTGTGTTGAAGTTAGCAAGTCCCGTAGCATGCACGTATGGTTAAAGTTGTGTAACAAATTTGAAACATGAAGTATACCTGGCTTGTGCATCCTTATGAGTGGCGGTCGGGACGAGCGATGGTCTTTTCCTACCAATCTATCCCCCTAGGAGCATGCACGTATTGCTTGATTTTTGATGACTTCTAAATTTTTGCAATAAGTATATGAGTTCTTTTGACTAATGTTGAGTCCATGGATTATACGCGCTTTTACCTTTCCACCATTGCTAGCCTCTTCGGTACCGTGCATTGCCCTTTCTCACCTTGAGAGTTGGTGCAAACTTCGCCGGTGCATCCAAACCCCGTGCTACGATACGCTCTATCACACATAAACCTACTTATATCTTCCTCAAAACAGCCACCATACCTACCTATTATGGCATTTCCATATCCATTCCGAGATATATTGCCATGCAACTTTCCACCGTTTCGTTCATCATCATCATGACATACTTTACTTTTGTTATATTGCCATTGCATGATCATGTAGTTGACATCGTATTTGTGTCAAAGCCACCATGCATAATTTCATACATGGCACTCTTGATTCATTTCACCATCCCAGTACACCGTCGGAGGAATTCATATAGAGTCATATCTTGTTCTAGTTTTGAGTTGTAATTCATGTGTTGTAATCAATGAAAGTGTGATGATCATCATTATTAGAGCATTGCCCAAAAAGAAAAAAAAAGAAAAGAAAAGGCCAAAAAAGGGCCAAAAAAAGGAAAAGGAAAAAAATAAAAAATAAACGAAAAAAAGAAAATAAATAAAAGGGGCAATGTTACTATCTCTTTTTCCACACTTGTGCTTCAAAGTAGCACCTTGTTCTTCACATAGTGAGTCTCATATATTGTGCTTCAAAGTAGCACCTTGTTTTTCATATAGTGAGTCTCATAGGTTGTCTTTTTCATACTAGTGGGAATTTTTCATTACAGAACTTGGCTCGTATATTCCTACGATGGGCTTCCTCAAACGCCCTAGGTCTTCGTGAGCAAGCAAGTTGGATGCACACCCACTAGTTTCCTTTTGTTGAGCATTCATTTATAGCTCTAGTGCATCCGTTGCATGGCAATCCCTACTCCTCATGTTGACATCAATTGATGGGCATCTCCATAGCCCGTTGATTATCCTCATCAATGTGAGACTTTCTCCTTTTTTGTCTTCTCCACACAATCCCCATTATCATATTCTATTCCACGCATAGTGCTATATCCATGGCTCACGCTCATGTATTGCGTGAAGGTTGAAAAAGTTTGAGATTATTTAAGTACGAAACAATTGTATGGCTTGTCATCGGGGGTATAGAAGTTGGGAACATCTTTGTGTGACAAAAATGAAGCATAGCCTAACTATATGATTTTGTAGGGATGAACTTTCTTTTGCCATGATATTTTGAGAAGACATGATTACTTTGATTACTATGCTTGAAGTGTTACTATTTCTTTTATCAATATAAACTTTTATTTTGAATAATTTGGATCTGAACATTCATGCCACAATAAAGAAAATTACACTGAGAATTATGCTAGGTAGCATTCCACATCAAAAATTCTGTTTTTATCATTTACCTACTCGAGGACGAGCAGGAATTAAGCTTGGGGATGCTTGATACGTCTCCAACGTATCTATAATTTTTGATTGTTCCATGATCTTATATTACCCCTTTTGGATGTTTATGGGATTTATTTTACACATTTATATCATTTTTGGGACTAACCTACTAGCCGGAGTTCCAGCTCGTATTCTTTGTTCAGTATTTCGAAGAAAAGGAATATCAAATGGAGTCCAAACGGAATGAAACCTTTGGGAGCGTGATTTTTGGAACGAGCGTGATCCAAAGGACTTGGAGTGCAAGTCAAGAAGCAGCCGAGGCGGCCATGAGACAGGAGGGCGCGCCCACCCCCTCTGGGCGCGCCCCCCTATCTCGTGGGCCCCTCGGGCGACCACCGACGTACTTCTTCCTCCTATATAAGCCTACGTACCCCGAAAACATCTAGGGAGCCAACGAAACACAATTTCCTCTGCCGTAACCTTCTGTATCCGTGAGATCCCATCTTGGAGCCTTCGCCGGTGCTCCGTCGGAGGGGGAATCGACCACGGAGGACTTCTACATCAACACCATAGCCCCTCCGATGAGTTGTGAGTAGTTTACCACAGACTTTCGGGTCCATAGTTATTAGCTAGATGACTTCTTCTCTCTTTTTATATCCCAATACAATGTTCTCCCCCTCTCTTGTGGAGATCTATTCGATATAAACTCTTTTTGTGGTGTGTTTGTCGAGATTCGATGAATTGTGGGTTTATGATCAAGTTTATCTATGAGAAATATTTGAATCTCCTCTGAATTCTTTTATGTATGATTGAGTTATCTTTGCAAATCTCTTTGAATTATCAGTTTGGTTTGGCCTACTAGATTGATCTTTCTTGCCATGGGAGAAGTGCTTTGCTTTGGGTTCAATCTTGCGGTGTCCTTACCCAGTGACAGAAAGGGTTGCAAGGAACGTATTGTATTGTTGCCATCGAGGATAAAAAGATGGGGTTTATATCATATTGCATGAGTTTATCCCTCTACATCATGTCATCTTCCTTAATGCGTTACTCTGTTCTTTATGAACTTAATACTCTAGATGCAGGCAGGAGTCGGTCGATGTGTGGAGTAATAGTAGTAGATGCAGGCAGGAGTCGGTCTACTTGTTTCGGACGTGATGCCTATATACATGATCATTCCTAGATAATCTCATAATTATTCGCTTTTCTATCAATTGCTCGACAGTAATTTGTTCACCCACCGTAATACTTATGCTATCTTGAGAGAAGCCTCTAGTGAAACGTATGGCCCCCGAGTCTATCCTTTATCATATTTGCTTTCAATCTACTTTTATTTACATCTTTACTTTTTGCATCTATATTATAAAATACCAAAAATATATTTATCTTATCTTATTATCTCTATCAGATCTCACTTTCGCAAGTGGCCGTGAAGGGATTGACATCCCCTTTATTGCGTTGGTTGCGAGTTCTTTGTTTGTTTGTGTAGGTGCGTGGGACTTTTGAGGAGCCTCCTACTGGATTGATACCTTGATTCTCAAAAACTGAGGGAAATACTTACGCTACTATTGCTGCATCACCCTTTCCTCTTCAAGGAAAACCAACGCAAGCTCAAGACATAGCACTGTTGAAGAGCGAGCCGACGGAAGGGAGAGCTTCGGTGCACCCCTACCTGGAGCGCCAAATGTCGGATGTTGGGTTCCGGCAGACCCTTAAGGTTCGAACTCTGGGTCCGTGCAAAGATCTACCCCTACCAATCCGCGTCTGATCGCCTCGTGAGAATCTAAGCTAAACAATGAACAACACAAGGGACACAAGATTTATACTGGTTTGGGCCACCATTGTGGTGTAATACCCTACTCCAGTGTGTGGTGTGGTGGATTGCCTTAGGGGCTGATGATGAACAATACAAAGGGAAGAACAGCCTCGCGAGAGGTGTTCTTGAGCTGATGCGGTGAACTACTTGGGAGAGTTCGATCGCCTCTCGATCTGACGGAGACTCTATGAGATGCCCTCTACTGAGGTGGCTAGCTCTATATGTAGAGGCCCTGGTCCTCTTCCCGAATATTGAGCGGGAAGGGTGCCAGCAATGGCCATTTCGAAGGGGAACATCTAGTACAAGTTATCCTGACTAAAGTTGGTCTTCGGCTGCCAAAGGCACTGGCCATGACGTTGTCTTCGGCTCCGCGGTGACCTCCATCCTGCTGCTCTGCTGGTCTTGGTCTCGTTTTACCGGAATGGTAACCTTTGCCTGATGCCTCGGTACTCCACGCCTGTGCTTGCCCCCTTTGCACCAAATTGGAAACAAGGACACTGCGCAGGCCGGCGCCCGCCTGGCGCCCGCCTGGTCTTCGATCGTCACGGCTTACATCACGAGCACCTTGCGAGGTACCCTTGCCTTGATCTCTCTGCCTCCTCGTGAGCCTGCCTGGCGAGGCTGCTCCTGAGAAAGCCTCGTGTTGTCCGCCCCGCGAGGCTTGGCCCCTCGCGAGGGTCTTGCGTTTGTGCTGATGAAGATGGGCCGTACTGGGCCACCACTAGAGCCACGCCGCAGGCTGCAGGCAGGCAATTCTGGGGACCCCCGTTCCCAGAACGCCGACAATGGGGAGGTCTAAATTTGAATTTGAAACTTATAAAATGAAAAGATTCAAAACAAATAAACCGAGAGAGAGGGAGTATATCGTAGGATGTGTCCCATATGAAATAAGTCCCCTGGTTTGTCACCTCGAAGATGCGGTTAGAAAGGAGCACATCGTCTCCATACTCGTACGACAACAAATCAGCCGCAGACAGCATGGTCCACCTTTGACCTCCATGTGCAAGGTTCGTGCTATCTTATTCAATCTCACCGTGTTTCCATCGTACCAATTCATGCGGTGGCCCGTTGCATGGTTGAAACCAATGTTGGACAAAGATTCTACGGGAATGGTGTCACCGTTGGAAATGTTGTGCAAATTGATGTTGGTACCCTCCAGTACATATGCAAGCCAATGTGACACTCCAAAATTTTAATTTGGTTTTCATCAAAAACTTTGTTGGATTTTAAAAGAGGGCATTTAAAATTTCTTTTCCAGAAATCCATCCTCTTAAAAACTTCCTTTCCTTTGGCAAGGATTTTCTTTTCCCTTTCAAATTTGGTGTTGAATTTTTGGAAGCTTTTCCTTCTGGTTGTTACCCTCTCAAACTTATTTATTTTCATTGAAAAAAAAGAAACCCTAGGAGTTTTGGGACTTCTTTCTTTTTGAAACCACCCATGGTTTTACCATGTCTCCTATAGTAAATCTTCTCAAAACCCCTCCCTCCACCTTTGAGCAATTTAAATCCTCTGTCTCAACAAGTCCAAACAAGTTTTGGATTTTATTTCAATTATTTTATCTCCCAAAACATTTCTGCCAATTATTTTGAGCCTAAGTGATTTTCAAAGCAAGTACCGCTTTGCCTTTGAGTTTTTATCCCAAACCAACTTCCTTGGATTGTCTTTAGTACCCACAACCTAGACCATCTTGATCCACTCTTCTTCTTTTCAAATATTTCAAATTTCACTCACTCCAAGTTTGGACCAGATTTGCCAAATTTGATGAAATTCATATCCACACTTCTCCAAAAATTCCACCAAAAATCATGCAGCCTACTGGAGCAATGAGTAGCCACTCCACCAAATTTCAGCTCAAGGAAAAATCCCTAGATGCCAAAAGCATTCTGTCGAACACCTGAGCTGCACTGTTCTTTGCATTTTCAGTAAAGTTCAGTAAAATTCAGTTTTACAGTGTCGTTTTCTTCAGAGTTCAGTCACAAGCTCACAGTGCGCTTGGCTCAATGCTCGCAGCCCCTCCCTCTTGTCCGGAGCTTCACACGCGTGCGTGGAGCCTTCCTGGCGTCGGTGGCGCGCTGGCCCGCCCTCGCCGGCGTCTTCTGCGGCGTCGGGACCTCCCGTGGCGGCCGACAGAAGGCACACCACGGCAGAACGCCGTTCAGCGCCGCCCAAAGCCCCCTGGCTCTCCGTGTGGCCTCATGCATGCCAGCGCACACCCGTGGCACCATCACCATGGCCCGGCAAGCACGGAACGTGCTCCCTGCCGCCGACGGGCTGCGCCACCCCCGTTCCGTCGAGCTCGACCCAAACACCCAAACCCCGGCCAGTTTAGCACCTAAACGGACCCATTGAACCCCCACGACGGCGCTCGACCCCTAATCCTCCCCGACCAATGCCCTGCGCCACCGTAAGCTTCGCCGGAGAACTCCGTTCTCGGCCACCACCTCGAATCGCCTCTAAAAAGGAACCGGAGCTCACCCTCGAGCACGCACCTTCACTGCACCTCCCCAGGACCCTGCCAAGCCACCAGGAGGACCTTGAGGAGGTCTCCTTCCCCAACTCCGGCCGCCTTGCTCCGCCTTGGCCTCCAGCTTGATTCACTCTGGTGAGGCCATCTCCGGCGCCCAAACCTCGTCCGTAGCCCTCTCTCACACCCAGTACTCTAACCCCCTCATCAATTTGGCCTTTGCAGTCCTCTCCGACGAGCTCCATCCACGCCCGAACCACCGTCCGCCGGAGTTGAGACCGCCGTCGACGTGGTGCTCCCCGGCGACCAACACCACCACCCAACGTTGCGGAGGGACACGGTGAGCACGTTGGTAACCTCCGATCCCCTTACCTCGCCGTGGATCGCCGCCGGCGACCATCGCAGCCCTCGGGCGCCAACGAGCCTCGTCCCTCCCATTTGAAAGTTTAAACATGACAAATGGGACCCGCTGTCAGCCTCTCTGTCCTTTCTAAACGAAGCGTTTTCTGAAAACGCCTTCTGCCAAATGCGCTTTCCCTTTGGGCTGGCGTAGTTTCTGCCGAAGCGTTTTCTGTTTTTATAAACTAGCCCCTGGAAACTTTCTGTTTCATTACAGATGAGTCCCTAAACAAAAACCCTTATAACTTTTAAACAGAAAGGTATTTTTGATTGATTCTTTTTCTGTTCCGTTTAAAATTTTGTCTAGTTTTTTATCAGATTTATTTGAAAAATATTTGGAGTACTTTTTGTGCACCCCTTGGTATTTACGATAGCGCATATATTTTCTTTATACCGTAGATACCGAAGGAGGTGACGGAGCCGCGAACTTCACCGAGCTAGGCTCCGACTACTCTGAACCAGGCAAGCATGTTTGAACTTTTGATATGATGAGTGTCTTGGCATGTTTTGAATTTAGTTAGTTTCATGGCATGTTGATGAGCATACCGATGAACGTTATTTTATGCAATGTTGAGGTAAGTGAGTTCGATGATCCATAAGTGGATGGATGTGAGTATGAATGGCCATGTGTTGGCATGAGGATGGGTAAGATGGCAGTGTCGTACCATGCCAGTCTTCTGCCAGACTATATGACTTCAGTGTCAAACTGTATCGGTCCAGTTCCTCTCATTTCCTTCCCTGTACTACCACATGTTTTCCGCAAGGAATATGGTTTAGTAAGTTGCAAACCGCGTTCCTGGTACACACCAAAAGGAGAGGCCGGGATGATGGTTCCATGGCCCTGGATTAAAGCCAGTCATTCGGTCAGGGGGCATGGGTGTTTCCGGTTGGGACCGAGAGGGGGGCACCCCTTAGAGCGCGCGTATATAAATTTGATCCCATGCTATTCGAGATTGTGATCTCCCCGTCTCAAATGTTTTTCTTGGACGATGTCTAGGGTGAGTCCTAGCATCGAGAGGTAGGATGGGTGTGTACTGGATAGCTGTGTTTTCTTCCCAAAAACCGTAAACGGAACTAGTCCTTCGTGACTACGGAAATCCGTTGGTTGTGGGAAAAATTTTGTACAAACTCTGCAGAGTCATACATTCCTTGAATCATCTATTCCATGTCCAAATTCGTATTATCTTGTCCTAACAGTATCAGTTTGATAACAGAGACTCCGGTGAATCCCATGAGTGCTAAGTCCGGTTAAATGTTATTCCTGTGGGTGGACTAACCTGTTTATTATCATGAATTGAATATGTATTATGAGTATTATTTACTTGTGAATAAAGCCCTTTCTGTGATGTCGCCCCGACGTCCGACTGTGGCATTCCTTTTAAAGCCCTTTCTGTGATGTCGCCCCGACGTCCGACTGTGGCATTTCTTTTAAAGCCCTTTCTGTGATGTCGCGCCCACGTCCGACTGTGGCATTTCTTTTAAAGCCCTTTCTGTGATGTCGCCCCGACGTCCGACTGTGGCATTTCTTTTAAAGCCCTTTCTGTGATGTCGCCCCGACGTCCGACTGTGGCATTTCTTTTAAAGCCCTTTCTGTGATGTCACCCCGACGTCCGACTGTGGCATTTCTTTTAAAGCCCTTTATGTGGTGTCGCTAAGACGCCCGACTGTGGCATGATTTTCTCCTTTATTTAATTGTTCACCTTTCGAGGCGTCGCTTCAGACACCCGATCGGTTTCCATTTATATTTCTGTCGGGATTTCAGGTGGACTACCGCCGATTCCCTCTTTGTTTACCTTGCCTGCTAATACTTTAAATGTACATTGGTGAATTAATAATGACGCATTCATGCATGCATTTGTTATATCTTACGTCCGAACTGTCTTGCGAGTACTTTCAAAGTACTCACTGGCTTGTTGATTTGGCCAGATGCTGACGAAGGCGATCTCATGGATGAAGAGTTCGATAGCGAGTCCGACGCCTAGAGGAATCCCAGTCAGTCTCGTGCGACCCTGGATTTGGTCACTGTATTATATCCGCTTCCGCAACCCGAATAAATTTATCGAGCCTCACCTCGACGCTCGATGAGATGCCAGTTTGAGAGTCGTGTTATCACACTCCCCACTGAGTTATTCCACCATCACTTTATCCTCGAGTCAGTAGTATGCCACCACACCATTGTGTTATATCCGCCATTATGTATAATTATTGGCGCGCTTGTAATAATTTGTTGAGCAGCCCTAGCTCAACCCTGTAATATATCCTATGCTACTGGCTTATTGTATCAAGAATTTGTCTACCAGTGAGGAGGATTTCTCTCATACTGGACTCAAAAGATTGGTTTCTCAATAAATATTTTTATTGGAAAACCGGTCGTGACAAGCTTGGTATCAGAGCCAGGCTGACTGTAGGAAGCTACTAGGTGTGATCGCTAATCGGTTATTAGCATAATAGAGCTAATTTATATTTCTGCAATTGTAGTCATTTTCTGACAGTCAGCATAAATTTATTATCTGACCATGCAGGATTTTTTTTGACTACTTCCGTAGATGGCTGACAACAGCTGCGAGTCTCAGACCTTCGCCAACGTGCCCGATGGGTTCGTCAAGCTTCTCTCCTTCATCGTTCAGGTCGCGATGGGGCCGTCTGTGCGCCCAGTCTTCACACTCTTCCAGCACAAGGTCGACGACAGTCTGACCATGCACCAGGTCACGGTGCAGTTCAGGGGAGGGCATGGTGAGTTACGCCGCTTCCGGTTCGTGGGAAGAGCCATGCCTATGGAGAGGCATGCCATGCATATGGCAGCCCGTGAGGCGATAGCTCGCCTCAGGGATGTCCTTCCCGCGATGAAGACTCGTCGCTACCGCTATCTTCCTTGCCATGTGCCTTACACCTGTCACTATGCATTCTCCTGCCCCAGAGGGGAACGAGATGAGGCTTTTGAGATGCTTATTGAGTATCTCCGGGCTCTGGAGGCAGCCTTCGACAACCTGGTGGACGACTTCGTAGCTGCCCGCATGGACTCAGTCCATGGCTGTGCCGCCAACAGGAGGGAGCTCCTGCCCGCCGCACCGCCACTGACTTTTGTATCGTCATCAGCATCTTATGCACCTACTCGTCGCTTGCCTACCACCGAAGAGTTCAACCAGGCCATTGCGCCCACTCCAGCGCGCACTGCACCACCCGTTGTGCCTACTCCTATTCGTGTTGCTCCGCCCCTGGCACCCGCTCCATCTACCCGACACAGCTCTTCACGTCTGGAGCCTATTAGTGAGGAGGAGGTCGAGTCCCCAGCCTCACTGTGCCTCACCCTTGGCAGGGCCAAGGAGATCGTCAACATTTCCGGCTGAGTGCGCTTGCCCGTCATGCGATGTACCGCTTTGTAAGATATGTACATAGGTTGTGAGGAGTAGCCTGTTTGCGCATCATGTAGGAACTGGAGAAGTGCACTAGCCTAAATAACATGTCAGGATTATGTACGCATATCCTGAGTGATGTATTGTATAATTATCGCCCGCGTGTAAGATATGTAATGAGCAGTCCTTCTCCGTGCGCAATTCGATTTGTTTTCTTAAGTGATCTTGGTCATTTAAATTATTTGCTATCCTTGTGCAATTTTGGATTTGTTTTTGCGACCATCTTCGCTTTTCTTATGAGTTTTACAAAATATATCCCCAGAGAGAAAAATGTCTCGTCCTTGGACTCGCTCCATGCCTACTCCGCCAGAGGAAGATTATGACACTCAACCAGGCAACAATTTCACACAAGGGCAGTCGAGTCAACAGAACAGTGAAACGGCACTTTCCCAAATGTGTCGCCTTTATGAACAGAGTCAGCAACAACATCGTGAAATGATGAACCAAGTCATCAACATGGGGAATCACCATGGACAGTATCAGCAGCAATCCAAGTTATCTGAGCTTCAGAAGACACGTCCCCAAACATTTTCTCACACTGACAAACCTCTTGAAGCCGAGGACTGGCTTCGAGATATGGAGAGGAAATTAGTTATTGCAAAATGTTCAGACCCCGAAAAGGTATTGTATGCTCCGCACTATCTCACAGGAGCAGCCGCATCGTGGTGGGAGAATTTTCTGCACATGCATCCCAACGAAAATGACATAACCTGGGATGATTTCAAGGAAGGTTTCCGTGGTGCACACATTCCTAAGAGTACTATGAAAATCAAGAAGAGAGAGTTCGATGACCTCAAACAAAGGAACATGACAGTGTCAGATTACAACAGTCAATTTACTCTATTGTCCCGCTACGCCAATGAAGAGTGTATGACTGAAATCAAGAAGATGGAGAAATTCCTTGACGGTCTGGCGCCCGCGCTTAAATGCCAACTGGTCGTGCACACTTTTCCTGATTTTAAAACACTGGTGGACAAAGCCATTACTCTGGAAAATGAGAGACGCAGTCTGGAAGATATCCGCAAGCGAAAAAGGGACCAGACTAACCATGCTCGCAATCACCGAAGCAAGACAGATTTTCAAAAGGGTGGGACGCACAAATCCTCATCCAATGTCTCACGCCCAATCAAGAATTTTCATGCAAGGGACAAGGAGTTCACATATCGCCCCGGCGTTACTTGTTACGCCTGTGGAGAGGAAGGACACTATGCCAAACAGTGCCCCAAGCCAAGGAACTCAACCCCAAAGCCGAACAACGGCGGCAATAATTCAGCGCCCAAGCGAAACAATTTCAATCCCAACAACAACCACAGGAAGGGTCATCTGAACCACGTAACCAAAGAAGAGGCACAAAATGCTCCGGATATCGTACTCGGTACGTTTCCTGTCAACACAATACCTGCAATGGTTTTGTTTGATTCTGGAGCTTCTCACTCTTTCATTTCGAAAAGTTTTGCTTTGCAAAATAATTTTTCGATGCTTCCTTTGGAGAAATCCATAATCATCAAGTCCCCTGGGATTCAGCAAGTTACTCAGAATTACTGTCAGAATGTGGTCATTGAGTTCGAAAGTTTGGAGTTTCACGCAAATCTTATTGTGTTGGAAAATAAAGGACTGGATGTCATCCTAGGGATGGACTGGCTAACCACCAACAAGGGGTTTATCGACTATTTCAATAGGACCGTAATTCTCACACACCACCAAGGGAAGACAATAAGAGTATCAGCCAAGGAAGGAAAAATACCCCGGCAACCAAGATTAAATAAGGTGGACGTTTCTGAGCTAAACAAGGTTCCAGTAGTGTGTGAATTTCCAGACGTATTCCCTGAAGAGCTACCAGGCATGCCACCAGACCGAGAGATAGAATTCAGCATTGAGCTCGCACCAGGAACCACCCCCATATACAAGAAACCGTACCGAATGGCACCATCCGAATTAGTTGAGTTGAAGAAACAAATAAAGGAATTGCTAGACAAAGGATACATTCGAGCCAGCTCCTCACCTTGGGGATCACCAATTTTATTTGCCAAAAAGAAGGATGGAACGCTGAGATTGTGTATTGACTATCGAGCACTTAACATGGTCACAGTCAAAAACAAATACCCGATGCCAAGGATAAACGATTTGTTTGATCAACTCGCTCAGGCAAAGGTATTCTCAAAAATTGACTTAAGGTCAGGATACCATCAATTGAAGGTACGAACGGAAGATATCCCCAAAACAGCCTTCACCTCCAGATATGGACTGTACGAGTTCACAGTGATGCCATTTGGATTAACTAACGCCCCAGCATATTTTGTTCACCTCATGAACAAAGTATTTATGAAGTTTATGGACAAGTTTGTCGTGGTATTCATCGACGATATTCTGGTATACTCCAAGACACCAGAAGAGCACGCAGAACATCTCAGGATTGTGCTAGGAGAGCTCAGAAAACACCAATTGTATGCCAAGTTCAGCAAGTGCGAATTTTGGCTAAGACAAGTAGGCTTTCTAGGCCACGTACTGACCCAAGACGGTATCGCAGTGGACCCAGAGAAAGTCAAGGCCATACTTGGCTGGAAGTCACCAGCCAGCGTAACAGACATACGGAGTTTCTTGGGAATGGCAGGATATTACCGCAGATTTATTGAAGGATTCTCCACCATAGCCAAGCCTATGACACAGTTGCTCAAGAAAGATAAGAAGTTTGAATGGACAGAAGCCCGCGAGAAAAGTTTCCAAGAGCTAAAGCGGAAGTTAACGACAGCACCGGTATTAATTGTACCCGACATACACAAGAATTTTGAAGTATATTGTGACGCGTCTAGAAAGGGTCTCGGATGCGTGTTGATGCAGGAAGGCAAGGTTGTCGCCTACGCTTCAAGGCAACTTCGCAAGCATGAGGAAAATTATCCCACTCATGACTTAGAAATGGCAGCAGTTATTCATGCACTCAAGGAATGGAGGCATTTCTTACTTGGGAATCGATGTGAAATATATACGGATCACAAAAGTCTCAAATATATTTTCACGCAGCCAGAACTAAATTTACAGCAACGACGCTGGTTGGAATTGGTAAAGGATTATGATGTTGGTATCCATTACCATCCAGGGAAAGCAAATGTAGTGGCCGATGCTCTTAGTCGGAACCCCAGCTCCGACGAAAACAATCTGCACAGCTTGAGGCCCGAATTCCAACAAGAATTTGCCAAGCTCAACTTGATAATGGTAGCAGAAGGCACCATATCAAACTTGGAAATACAACCCGACCTTGTGGGGAAAATTAAAGGAGCTCAGCCCGCTCACACCAGCATCGAAGGCATCAAAAGAAAGTTGAGTATGGGCAAGGCCTCGGAATTCGTCATAGACAATGAAGGAATATTATGGTACGGAGAAAGGCTCTGCGTGCCAAACATAGAAGACCTTAAACAGCAAATTTTAGCTGAAGCCCACACCGCCCCGTACTCGATCCACCCTGGAGGAACCAAAATGTATAAAGATATTCAGGAAAGATTTTGGTGGCACGGTATGAAGAGGGACATAGCCACCTTCATTGCATGTTGCGACTCATGTCAACGCATAAAAGCTGAGCATCAGAGACCAGCCGGACTACTGCAACCGAACAAAATACCTGAGTGGAAATGGGATGAAATAGGGATGGATTTCATTGTCGGACTACCTCGGTCACGACACGGGAATGATGCCATATGGGTCATCACTGACAGGTTAACCAAAGTGGCACACTTTATTCCAATAAAGACGACCCACACCACTCAGAGGCTTGCCAGGATTTATCTTTCCCGCATAGTTTGTCTGCACGGTGTCCCGAAGACTATAATATCCGACAGAGGCACTCAGTTCGTCTCAAGATTTTGGGAGCATTTACAACAGGCTCTGGGAACCCAACTAGCCTTCAGTACCGCATACCACCCACAGACTGATGGACAAACAGAACGCGTAAACCAGGTTTTAGAAGACATGCTGAGAGCATGTGTCCTCACATATGGAACCAGTTGGGAAGAAAGCCTGCCATACGCCGAGTTCGCGTACAACAATAGCTACCAGGCCAGCCTACAAATGGCACCATTTGAGGCTTTATACGGACGAAGATGTCGTACCCCGTTAAATTGGTCAGAGACCGGAGACAGCCGCATCTTCGGACCAGACATGCTCAGAGAAGCCGAGGAAAAGGTCAAGCTAATCAGAGACCGACTTAAGACCGCTCAAAGTCGACAGAAGAGTTATTATGATCAGAAACATCGTAGGGTCAGCTTCGAACCCGGTGAGTTCGTATACCTGAGAGTATCCCCTATGAGAGGATTGCAACGATTCAAGATTAAAGGGAAGCTAGCACCAAGATTCATCGGACCTTTCTGTATAAGGGCACGAAGAGGCACGGTAGCCTACCAGCTAGACTTACCCGAGGAATTATCCGATGTCCACGACGTGTTCCATGTCTCGCAATTGAGGAAGTGCGTAAGCAACCCAGAGAAACAAGTATCCCATGAAAACATTGACGTGCAGCCAGACCTCACTTATCGGGAACGTCCCGTAAGAATATTAGAGGAGTCTGAAAGGAGGACCCGACAGAAGACCATCAAGTTTTTCAAAGTCCAGTGGAGCAATCACACCGACAGTGAAGCAACTTGGGAAAGAGAGGATTTTCTTCGGACAGAGCATCCACACTTATTTAAGGATCAGCTGAAATCTCGGGGACGAGATTTTTCCTAAGGGGGTAGGTGTTGTGACACTCCAAAATTTTAATTTGGTTTTCATCAAAAACTTTGTTGGATTTTAAAAGAGGGCATTTAAAATTTCTTTTCCAGAAATCCTTCCTCTTAAAAACTTCCTTTCCTTTGGCAAGGATTTTCTTTTCCCTTTCAAATTTGGTGTTGAATTTTTGGAAGCTTTTCCTTCTGGTTGTTACCCTCTCAAACTTATTTATTTTCATTTAAAAAAAGAAACCCTAGGAGTTTTGGGACTTCTTTCTTTTTGAAACCACCCATGGTTTTACCATGTCTCCTATAGTAAATCTTCTCAAAACCCCTCCCTCCACCTTTGAGCAATTTAAATCCTCTGTCTCAACAAGTCCAAACAAGTTTTGGATTTTATTTCAATTATTTTATCTCCTAAAACATTTCTGCCAATTATTTTGAGCCTAAGTGATTTTCAAAGCAAGTACCACTTTGCCTTTGAGTTTTTATCCCAAACCAACTTCCCTGGATTGTCTTTAGTACCCACAACCTAGAACCATCTTGATCCACTCTTCTTCTTTTCAAATATTTCAAATTTCACTCACTGCAAGTTTGGACTAGATTTGCCAAATTTGATGAAATTCATATCCACACTTCTCCAAAAATTCCACCAAAAATCATGCAGCCTACTGGAGCAATGAGTAGCCACTCCACCAAATTTCAGCTCAAGGAAAAATCCCTAGATGCCAAAAGCATTCTGTCGAACACCTGAGCTGCACTGTTCTTTGCATTTTCAGTAAAGTTCAGTAAAATTCAGTTTTACAGTGTCGTTTTCTTCAGAGTTCAGTCACAAGCTCACAGTGCGCTTGGCTCGATGCTCGCAGCCCCTCCCTCTTGTCCGGAGCTTCACACGTGTGCGTGGAGCCTTCCTGGCGTCGGTGGCGCGCTGGCCCGCCCTCG
Organism: Triticum aestivum; assembly: GCF_018294505.1. Classification (NCBI taxonomy): domain Eukaryota; kingdom Viridiplantae; phylum Streptophyta; class Magnoliopsida; order Poales; family Poaceae; genus Triticum; species Triticum aestivum. The sequence continues at coordinate 22,541,724 of NC_057813.1, read as the reverse complement.
CCGGCGTCTTCTGCGGCGTCGGGACCTCCCGTGGCGGCCGACAGAAGGCACACCACGGCAGAACGCCGTTCGGCGCTGCCCAAAGCCCCCTGGCTCTCCGCGTGGCCTCATGCATGCCAGCGCACGCCCGTGGCACCATCACCGTGGCCCGGCAAGCACGGAACGTGCTCCCTGCCGCCGACGGGCCGCGCCACCCCCGTTCCGTCGAGCTCGACCCAAACACCCAAACCCCGGCCAGTTTAGCACCTAAACGGACCCATTGAACCCCCACGATGGCGCTCGACCCCTAATCCTCCCCGACCAATGCCCTGCGCCGCCGTAAGCTTCGCCGGAGAACCCCGTTCTCGACCACCGCCTCGAATCGCCTATAAAAAGGAACTCGAGCTCGCACTCGAGCACGCACCTTCACTGCACCTCCCCAGGACCCTGCCAAGCCACCAGGAGGACCTCGAGGAGGTCTCCTTCCCCAACTCCTGCCGCCTTGCTCCGCCTCGGCCTCCAGCTTGATTCACTCCGGTGAGGCCATCTCCGGCGCCCAAACCTCGTCCGTAGCCCTCTCTCACACCCAGTACTCTAACCCCCTCATCAATTTGGCCTTTGCAGTCCTCTCCGACGAGCTCCATCCACGCCCGAACCACCGTCCGCCGGAGTTGAGACCGCCGTCGACGTGGTGCTCCCCGGCGACCAACACCACCACCCACCGTTGTGGAAGGACATGGTGAGCACGTTGGTAACCTCCGATCCCCTTACCTCGCCGTGGATCGCCGCCGGCGACCACCGCAGCCCTCGGGCGCCGACGAGCCTCGTCCCTCCCATTTGAAAGTTTAAACATGACAAGTGGGACCCGCTGTCAGCCTCTCTGTCCTTTCTAAACGAAGCGTTTTCTGAAAACGCCTTCTGCCAAATGCGCTTTCCCTTTGGGCTGGCGTAGTTTCTGCCGAAGCGTTTTCTGTTTTTATAAACTAGCCCCTGGAAACTTTCTGTTTCATTACAGATGAGTCCCTGGACAAAAACCCTTATAACTTTTAAACAGAAAGGTATTTTTGATTGATTCTTTTTCTGTTCTCTTTAAAATTTTGTCTAGTTTTTTATCAGATTTATTTGAAAAATATTTGGAATACTTTTTGTGCACCCCTTGGTATTTACGATAGCGCATATATTTTCTTTATACCGTAGATACCGAAGGAGGTGACGGAGCCGCGAACTTCACCGAGCTAGGCTCCGACTACTCTGAACCAGGCAAGCATGTTTGAACTTTTGATATGATGAGTGTCTTGGCATGTTTTGCATTTAGTTAGTTTCATGGCATGTTGATGAGCATACCGATGAACGTTATTTTATGCAATGTTGAGGTAAGTGAGTTCGATGATCCATAAGTGGATGGATGTGAGTATGAATGGCCATGTGTTGGCATGAGGATGGGTAAGATGGCAGTGTCGTAGCATGCCAGTCTTATGCCAGACTATATGACTTCAGTGTCAAACCGTATCGGTCCAGTTCCTCTCATTTCCTTCCCTGTACTACCACATGTTTTCCGCAAGGAATATGGTTTAGTAAGTTGCAAACCGCTTTCCTGGTACACACCAAAAGGAGAGGCCGGGATGATGGTTCCATGGCCCTGGATTAAAGCCAGTCATCCGGTCAGGGGGCATGGGTGTTTCCGGTTGGGACCGAGAGGGGGGCACCCCTTAGAGCGTGCGTATATAAATTTGATCCCATGCTATTTGAGATTGTGATCTCCCCGTCTCAAAAGTTTTTCTTGGACGATGTATAGGGTGAGTCCTGGCATCGAGAGGTAGGATGGGTGTGTACTGGATAGCTGTGTTTTCTTCCGAAAAACCGTAAACGGAACTAGTCCTTCGTGACTACGGAAATCCGTTGGCTGTGGGAAAAATTTTGTACAAACTCTGCAGAGTCATACATTCCTTGAATCATCTATTCCATGTCCAAATTCGTATTATCTTGTCCTAACAGTATCAGTTTGATGACAGAGACTCCGGTGAATCCCATGAGTGCTAAGTCCGGTTAAATGTTATTCTTGTGGGTGGACTAACCTGTTTATTATCATGAATTGAATATGTATTATGAGTATTATTTACTTGTGAATAAAGCCCTTTCTGTGATGTCGCCCCAACGTCCGACTGTGGCATTCCTTTTAAATCCCTTTCTGTGATGTCGCCCCGACGTCCGACTGTGGCATTTCTTTTAAAGCCCTTTCTGTGATGTCGCCCCGACGTCCGACTGTGGCATTTCTTTTAAAGCCCTTTCTGTGATGTCGCCCCGACGTCCGACTGTGGCATTTCTTTTAAAGCCCTTTCTGTGATGTCGCCCCGACGTCCGACTGTGGCATTTCTTTTAAAGCCCTTTCTGTGATGTCGCCCCGACGTCCGACTGTGGCATTTCTTTTAAAGCCCTTTCTGTGATGTCGCCCCGACGTCCGACTATGGCATTTCTTTTAAAGCCCTTTATGTGGTGTCGCTAAGACGCCCGACTGTGGCATGATTTTCTCCTTTATTTAATTGTTCACCTTTCGAGGCGTCGCTTCAGACACCCGATCGGTTTCCATTTATATTTCTGTCGGGATTTCAGGTGGACTACCGCCGCTTCCCTCTTTGTTTACCTTGCCTGCTAATACTTTAAATGTACATTGGTGAATTAATCATGACGCATTCATGCATGCATTTGTTATATCTTACGTCCGAACTGTCTTGCGAGTACTTTCAAAGTACTCACTGGCTTGTTGATTTGGCCAGATGCTGACGAAGGCGATCTCATGGATGAAGAGTTCGATAGCGAGTCCGACGCCTAGAGGAATCCCAGTCAGTCTCGTGCGACCCTGGATTTGGTCACTGTATTATATCCGCTTCCGCAACCTGAATAAATTTATCGAGCCTCACCTCGACGCTCGATGAGATGCCAGTTTGAGAGTCGTGTTATCACACTCCCCACTGAGTTATTCCACCATCACTTTATCCTCGAGTCAGTAGTATGCCACCACACCATTGTGTTATATCCGCCATTATGTATAATTATTGGCGCGCTTGTAATAATTTGTTGAGCAGCCCTAGCTCAACCCTGTAATATATCCTATGCTACTGGCTTATTGTATCAAGAATTTGTCTACCAGTGAGGAGGATTTCTCTCATACTGGACTCAAAAGATTGGTTTCTCAATAAATATTTTTATTGGAAAACCGGTCGTGACAGCCAATCTCCACTCGCACCGAGCCAAACCTGTGAAACAGTGGGCAGGGGGAGAATTAGGAAATGGACACGGAAGTAGTCTTTAGAATGCATATACTACGTGATCAAACTCATCTTACCTGCTCAACGGAGGAAATCCGAGTGCCCCTCAACGTTGGCATCTCAAGGGGCGTCAACTTGCAACTACGGTCATGCCGCGCTAGAGAGACCCTCAAGGAAACATCCTCGTGCCTTCCATGGAACATCAAGATGCATTTGTATGAGTAGTTTATCTTGTGAGAGAAAAGGATGAACGAGGGAAGGCCTCTAGAGATAGAGATAGACACTACTACTACCAATGTGCTGGCCCGTGCGTTGCAAATGGATCCAAAGTAGTAGAATAATACTTGTTCACGTGCTTGAAATATAAACACTCTAGTTTTGATATACATGTGTCAGCAGACATGACAGCTTGTACATGGAAGTTGAACCACGACGACCATCACATTTCTTGTTTCTACCACTGTCACACCCACACGCGATTCCCACGACGCCGCTCCAACCCACGGCACGACGTCCCCCGACGTGGGATGTGCGCCTCATCCCTCTTAGCCCCACCGCTCCTCTACCTTTGTGTGCATGACATGCGGGCCAGCAGAACTGCGGCGACCATCAACTTTCTACCACAGACACACCCGATTGGACGCGGTTTGCCTGCTCCGCTGCTATGCTCCGATCCGTACTCCCGCACCATCGAATTTTCATCGAGCGGCTGTGACACATTTCATCCCGAGAATCAATCCTCAGCTGGAGTACTTCTATACTACAGGTAGTACCCGCCGGTGTGGCCATCTACGCCGCGTAATGCCCCGACACCCAGCTATGGCACCCTCGCCACGACCACGCCACTATCGATCGGTTCATCTCGAACGAGTGAGTCGCGAACCACGCCACCACCATTAGAATGACATGTGGGCCAGCCACATTTAAGGTCTGCACGTCATTGACTCATAGGCCAGGCACTAAGCCACTAAAGTTCGGTCCCATGGGCCCTGAGAGGGAAATGTAACTCCTGCGGCAGGCCTTGTGGTGGTCCCCAAAACTGGAATTTGTTTCTTACTACTACCAACTAGTACTAGTAAGGTACACGTGCATTGCACGCATGAGATTCTAGTGGTTTGTGCATTATGCCTCTACATGTGGAGTTTTCTAGATTTACATGTGGCAAAATCTGGTGGAATGTAGATCATATCCAACGGCAAGTAGTGCTCGGATTTGCCATCTTTGTACCATCGGATTGGCTTCATCCAACGAAAAACTTTAAAAGTTATTCACACATTATATAGGGGTATAGATATAGATATAGATGTTTGGTTTGCAGCCTAAGGTTGCCACGCCTAAGCTTAGGCGTGCCACAATATCTTAGGCATGTGTTTGGTTCATTTCTACACTTGTAGCTTGCCACACTTTTCTAGCTACATGGTCCACATGTCATAAACTCAACTTCTTGCCAAATCTTGCCACACTTGTGGTGCCCATTTTGTTAGCCACATTTTTTGTGGCAGACACAGGGGTTGTTTGGTTTTAGGCCTAGTAATGCCACACTTTATCATACAATGTTGCCAAACTTACCTAAGGTTAGGGGCTGTTTGGTTAGTAGGGCTGTTTGAATTGTGACTATCTTTGCCATATATTGCCACATGATTTTTGCCACACTTGCCACACTTGCCTTAGTTGAGTTGCTTTGTTAGCCACACTTTGGCTTGCCTAAGGGAATCTTGCCACACTTTTTGGGCCTGTTTGGTTTGTGACTAACTCTACCAAAGATTGCCACACCTAAAGTTAGGCAAGTTTGACTAACTTAGGTGAGTGTTTGGTTCAAGCCACATCTTAGGGAAGCCACACTTGGGCCCCACATGGCATACACATAAAAAATGTGGCAAGATTCCCTTAGGCTTGCCAACTTGGGGGCTATTTGGTTCTAGGCCTAGCATTGCCACACTTTGCCAATATTTTTGCCAAGCTTGCCTAAGGTTAGTTCATCAAAATGAAAGCCACAAGTTGGCAAGCAGGGAATCTTGCCACATTTTTTGTGTGTATGCCATGTGGGGACCAAGTGTGGCTTGCCTAAGGTGTGGCTTCAACCAAACACTCACCTAAGTTAGTCAAACTTGCCTAGCTTTAGGTGTGGCAACATTTGGCAAAGTTAGTCACAAACCAAATAGCCCCTTGTGGCTCTCATTTTGATGAACTAACCTTAGGCAAGCTTGGCAAAAATGTGTGGCAAAGTGTGGCAATGCTAAGCCTAGAACCAAACAGCCCCTTTGTGTCTATGACATGTGGGGCTCACTGCTCATAAAAAATCTTTGCCTTAGGTGTGGCTAGAACCAAACACCTACCTAACTTGGTCAAACTTGCCTAAGTTTAGGTGTGGCAAGGTGTGGCTAGGAACCAAACATCCACTAAGATCGCCAAAGATTGCCACATGTAAGGTTAGGCAAGTTTGAGTAACTTAGATGAGTGTTTGGTTCAAGCCACACCTTAGGCAAGCCACACTAAGGCTCCACAGGACATACACATAAAAAATGTGGCAAGATTCCCTTAGGCTTGCCAACTTGTGGCTCTCATTTTGAAGAACTAATAACTTTGCCTAAGCTTAGTTGTGGAAAAGTTAGTCATGAATTAAGTTCAACCATGGAGTCTTCTAGATTATACATGTTTCAGAATCTGGTGGATGATATCCAACGGCCAGTAGTGCTCGGATTTGCCATCTTTGTACTGTCGGATTGGCTTCATCCAACGACCAACTTTCAAAGTTTTTCACACAATATATAGGGGGTATAGATATAGATGTGTCGGTCCGTTGCAATGGATCCAAAGTATATCTATTTAGTGGAGCGCACTCTAAACACATTATCTATTTCTTTTTCTCTAACCTTTCGTAGCCATGCAACCAAGCCACATAAGCTTCATGGGTGCCCCCCACATCATATTATTCATACAACGTTGACTGGAAAAAAAGATAAATCACCCAAAACAAGATCTTCATGTTTCTTGTTCCTACGATGTTGTGTCGTGCACATACCTACTAGTTGTATAGTGGTAGTACTAGTAATATATTAGGAGTACAAACTTGGTACTAGTAGGAGTAGTACTAGTAGGGAATGCTCCTACTCTATCAACGAGCCCCATCTGACACCAAATTTCTTGGCTTCCGTGCTACAGCTAGATCTTCCCTCATTTCTGTTTTCCAACCCGGCGGCGGGCGGGGTGCGGTTTGCCAATAGTCGGTTTGCTCAATGGCGGTCCCACATGAAAGTGAAAATGCTAGTCAACACGCCTTCCCTAAGCTATGTGTCGTGCCGGACGGGCCGTGGAGTACTCCCGATTCCCGGGCATGTGGGGGTGTGACGCGAACGCGGTAGGCCTTTTCCTTTTACTAGCAATGCATCCGTGTGTTGCGACAGATCCAAAGTACTGTAGAATAGTAGTACTTGTTCACAAACTTGAAAGAAATCACTCTTGTTTTGATATACTTCTAATATATTACTCCCTCCATTCCTAAATATTTGTCTTTTTGGAGATTTCAAATGGACTATCACATACGGATTATATAGACGTATTTTGAAGTGTAGATTTACTCATTTTGCTCTGTATGTAGTCACTTAGAAATCTCTAGAAACACAAATATTTAGGAACGGAGGGAGTACTTTTCACTCAAAATATATTTCTCAGGCTGTTTTGATGAGGTGAGGGAGGGATGTGGTTGCTTTCAAGATAATAAGGGGTTTTCTGCAAATTGGAGTGGGCTATTGTTGCAAAAATGCCACAACTTACCTCACAGCCGTTAGATGCAGATCTAATGGTCATAAACGACGGATGACAGACACACCACCATCACCAACTGAGTCTTTTATAGGAGTAGGAGTAGAGAAACATGGATAAATTGTAACATTTGGTTCCGCTCCTTGGCACGATCGATAGATAGAAATAATGATTGGAAACGCTAGGGAGGGGCTATTGCCGCCAGATAAGCAAGGTAGGTAGTACTAGGTTGGCGCATCATCGGTTTGGTCACACACGGTCCGACATGTTCTAGTGCTTCTAGCAAGATGCCCACGCGTTGCACGAAGTTGATGGAAAAGGTAAGCACAACTTATAAATTGATGGATGGAGTACTAGTTACAGTGGTGCATATAATTAATTAAGAAAAGGGATCACACATGTCGGTATTGACTGGAATGAGAATGCAACAGCACAATAAGAATTAAGGCCACGATGATGTGATCGCAGTGGTGGTTACAGAAGGCAAGAAGAAAGATGGATCCATCAATGTACGACCTCCTCCACCTCAACTTAGTGTGGCGGGCCACCGACCGGCGGCTAAGGAGCGGTGGCTTTTGTGGCAAGGTTGAGGTGCTTCTCAGCAAAGGCATCCAAGGATTCCAGCCGGTTGAGGAAGGCCAACATCGTAGCATCCTCACTGGCCTTGTAGATACCTATGTACACGATTTGCTCGTACACGTGGATGTGTAGGTCGACAAATTCTTGCAGGGCGAGGCACCTCGCAGTGAGCGCGACCTCCAGGTGGGCATTCTTTGTGGCGTCGGCGGGCAGTCGCAGGGCCACCAGTGCTTGAAAGAGGTTCCGGCCATGGAGGCCGATTAGGGTGGCAGGCAATGAGGAGCCCGGGCGCGCGGGCTGGAGGAGTACGGCGATGTCGTCCGTGAGCTTCTTGAGGATGGTGAACTTGTTGCTGGTGGCAACGATCATCTTGTCCAACTGAGAGTCGTAGTTGGCGTCGACGGCGGCCATCCACCAGCCGGTCTCCAACATCGTCTGGAGACGATCCTCGGCGCCATGCCACAGGCCGGCAGCGTGGACCATCTAGCATAGCCGCTGGCCGCTCACGCGCATCGCCGCCATGGGTCTGGAGTGAGCTCTTTTGCGCTTAGTGTAGGTGCTTAGGCAAATGCTTAGGTGCGTACGATGTGGTAGATGCATTGGAATGGAGGGGCGCCTTTATATGAGGGCAAACTGCGTTGCATTCACATCGTGCAGCCTCTTTTCCTGGACCTCCTCCCATTACTTCCCTCATGCATTAATTGAAGGAGGATGCATTGGCCATTCAACATTTCGGGAACCGCCACTCCCTCCCTCGTCTACATCAAAGCCGTATCGGGACTGCGCCGCCCGCTGTCAAAATCGAATACTCCCTCCGTCTAGGTGAGTAAGTCATCTTACGAAAACCAAATAGTAAACACATAGGCGCGGTGCATTAACTCTATTTTTACATTGTTTCTTATTTTTTGACATAAATAGAGGAATCAACCAATAAGAGATGTGGGGCTTGTATGCTTTTAATGACTTGAGACTATCAAACATGACATGAAGTGGTCAGTTTGTTGCACGCAATCATATTAATAATACTTAGTATCATATATTAGTATCATGTACTCCCTCCGTTCCTAAATAATTGTCTTTTTAGTGATTTCAAATGAACTACTACATACAGATGTATATAGACATATTTTAGAGTGTAGATTCACTCTTTTTGCTCCGTATGTAGTCACTTGTTGAAATCTCTAGAAAGACAAATACTACTCCCTCCGTCCCATAATGTAAGACGTTTTTTGACACTAGTGTAGTGTCAAAAAATGTCTTACATTATGGGACGGAGGGAGTAGTATTTAGGAACGGAGGGAGTAGCACTTTATTTATTGCCATGTATGACACATAGTAGCATAGAATTTATTATGATACGGTATCATGATATGATACTCAACTCTCTCTTTCTTCATTTAATTCTATGACACCTCATCAAAATTGCCTAGTTGGCATGCATGATACTACCTATGATACTACCATTACAGCCAGCCTTAGCAAATAAACATTAAGTTCTCTCGTATCCCTCTCCACCTTGGTCACCTAGATGGAGGGAGTATACTGTACTATTTAAAAGTCGAGGGCGGGGCTTTTCCTGCGCGGTAGGCGAGGCAGTTCCGCCTAGTCGGTTCGATAGAGACGCGAGAAGATGAGGGAGTAGGCTGCTGCAAACGTAGGGCTGTGTGATTTGACAGCGAGTTACTGCTGGACAGGTGGGGCCCCGTGATTTGACTTGCCATTATCATTTTAACTGTGGCACTATGACCGGCACGAGTCTCCTGATTCCTGACCACCTCCATACAAGTGCCTCTCCCAATGCTCCATCGTGTAGTAGAGGCTGGCTCTTGCATGAGAGCCCACTTCTCCACTTCTTCCTTGCCTCTCTTTCCTCCACATATGCAAAAATGCCATGTAAAGCACACTATTGTACTTACTTGCTCCTACAGGTGCTAAGCTTGCCACATAGGCATAAAGTCTGATGTGGCAAGTTAATCAAGAAGAGATAGATTAGTTTGGTGACCCAAGGAAGGAACGGTGCTAAGCGCGTGTACCTAGGTGAAAAGACAATTTTGAGTCTATAGCTAATTAAATGAAGCAAACTTAGCAACAAAAAACTAATAAGCACCTATGCATTGGGGACTTGATTACTAAGCCATTTAATGCCCTTAGAACCTCATCTAAAGCACCATTTCATTGGAAGAGGTCACTCCTTGGCAAATGCAATAAATACTACTACGAAGAAAGAGATAGAGAGAAGTAAAAAAAATACACTTATAGCCAACCTTACAGCTAACCTTGTTGTAGTATGAGTGACTAAGTGATGACATGCCAACATCAGATAGCCTAATGCACCATGTAAAATCTCCAAGGGCGCGACCATGTGAGCGACGCGACGGTTGTGGTAGGCGCGACCATGATACGGGCTGCTGGCAGCCCTTGGATCTGACTTCGAATGGTCACATGCTAAGTTGCTGAAGTTTGCAGAATAACCCTCCAGGATAGGATATTCACCCATAGGTCTAGAATCAAGCCATGCAATCGTTCGATATCAGATCCAAGGGCTCTCGGAAGCCCGTATCATGGGAGAATGGAAAGCCACTACCCTGCCATTCGCACGCTGGCAGTTCGCTCTTACTCATCCCCGCACGTCCTTTAATATTACGGTGGTTCGCTCCTAGTCGTCCCGTCCTTTCACATTACGGCAATTCCACTAATCCTAACCCTCCTCCCAAATCCATGGCATCCCAAATCTCCAAGATCGGCAGTGAGTACAAGGTTAGAACCATCACCGGCGATGAGTTCGACGTCATCTACACCTGTTCTTCCGCGAAGGTGAAAGGATGCCTTTCTCGCTTCAGACGCATGTTCGAAAACTCAGATGATGAGTGGGTCGCTGGCCTAGATGTTGAGTACACCATAGTCCTGGGACGAGAGAAGGATCTAAAGTAGGAAGAGACGAGGAAGCCTGCCATGATCCAGGTTTGTGTGCATGACTTATGCTTGGTCTACCACATATGCCATGCCGATGTTGAATGCCTGGATTTTAAGATATTCCTCGAGAGCAACCTAGTCAAATTTGTTACTGTAGACTTTACAAACGACAAAGAAGTCCTGGGATGGATAGGCCTCGTTGTAGGCAACCCCTTCGACCTCCAGAAGAATCGGCTGCTGCCCTCCGGTGGCCATCCTTCAATGCTGAACCTGGCAGGAGCCATGGTTCATCCTTCATACGGTAAACTGGAGAAACCTCATTACACGTTTGATCGTCCTGCATGGCAGCGTAATGTACTAGATATAGACCACATCCACTACGCTGCAATGGATGGCTACCTTTGTTTAAATATCTACAAGGGTTGGATGAAGAGCAAGAGCCAAGTGTGCGGTTCAAGCAAAGAAGTATCGGCCAAGAGGAAGAGGGACAAGGACGAAGTCGCGGACGTGGACGAGGACTCCGAGTGAGTAAGGTGTCAGTGTTGTTGCTCATGGTGGTTCTAATGCAGTGTCTGCCGAATTAGTTGCATAGTTTAATTTTAGGCATGCTTAGTTTAATTTGAGGGGTGTGTTGTGCTGAGCCGCCAGCAGAACTATGATATGTTTTTTCTCGTTACTTTAACTCTTCAGTATGTACGTACTACTAGTATTTATTTAATAGAATTTAGCACCCCATTTAAGCACGTACTAGATTTTTTAATAGTACTATATGCATAATTTGGCGACGAGCGCTCTCTATATGTACGACCTTTTTTTAATTTCAAGTTTTGCTCCATGGCGCAATCCATTGAAGCTACTATTGTACTGTACAAAAGTGGATTATATACATTTTTTAAAAGGCTAGAGGGCGGGGCAGTCTAGCTTGGTCGGTTTCACGAGAGGCCTTTGTGATTTGACGGCTCATTACTGCTGTCAAATCGAATAGTACTGTGCCGCCCGATGCACGCCCGGCTGAACACGCCTCCTCGCCTCCATCAAACCCCTCCGTTAAACTCGCATGCAAACCGAGAATCCTACTCCGGCCATACGTCCGTTCATGAGCGGGCCGGAATTAAACGCAACACCGACCGAGCTCCTCTCGTCCGCCCTCAGTTTAAATGAGGCCAGACGCCGGCCAAGCTCCTACCGTCTGCCCTCTATTTACACGAGGCCAGGCAGACAACGGGCAAGAATTGCACCCCTCTGCCACTCCCCCATCTCCTCCTTCACCATTTTCTCCACTCTTCTGATGGCTTCCGAGGATCCATTCTCCGGCATATTACTCGGCTGGGTGGCCCGCCGAGCCCTCCGGATACGGGCGAGGCCGCTCGGTGATTCACCAACCTTGCTTGGCCCGACGGAGCCAGTTGCCGCCCCAAGTAGGCGCGTGGTTCAGCAACTCGCCGCTCCAATTCAGCTCGATGAGGAGTGGCGAGCTACTCCACGCCGGCATGGCGGTGAGCACACTGGTACGGCCATCTTCGCTGCTGCGTCGTACCGTGCCACCAGTGTCTGCGGTGGCCGCGCCTCCCGTGTCTGTGGGTGCGCCTCCTGTGCCTGCGGCAGCACCATGCAGGCAGAGACAGAAGCCGGGTGCATGGAGAGCGATCAGTCGGTGGCTAGCTTCTCTGTGTCTGTCGCCGTCATCGAGGAGAAGTAGAACACGGGAGGCTGCCGCCACTTGGGACCCATGAAGGCCACCGCTCAGGCGATGACTACGCATTCAGGTGGTTTCTTTGCTGCTTCGTCTCTTCCAAGAAACTTCGTCGACCCCGCAAGTGTCTGACGAACATGAGGAAGACAAAGGGATCCGCGGGCGGCTATTTAGATTATGTACTGCCTCTCCAGCTGGCGGGAAATATTTGTTCTAAGAATGGATAAATTGTATGTATCTATAACTAAAATAAGTCTAGATACATCCATTTCTAGGATAAGTATTTCCGGACGGAGGGAGTATTAATTATACCAAGAGAGCCGGATTGGCAACGCTTAGTTCATGTATATGTAACGAAATCCATCATATTTATATGAAGATCCGGCTTTTTTATATGAAATCCTTCATGCTTATATGAAATCAGTCGGTGTTTGTACGAATTTCATCTAGTTGGTTAGAGTTGTGAAAATGTATGCCGCTGGCGTTTGATGTCGTTCTTCATGGAAGGAAGCGGGAGGAAATTTGCCAGCTGTCGTCGGAGATGATCTTGTGCTGGAAATAATAGAGTGACATCCAATCTATTTAAGTTAATTGCCTGTATGATTGTCCCTCTATAAAAAGTTAATTGCATGTACAGTGTACATGTGAATTGGAGGGTGGCTACAGCTTCGTACAGAAAGTTAAAAAGAAACCAGTCCATCCTTAATCTTGTATTCTAAGTACTCTGTGGGTTCCACTGTCAGTACAGTAGCGAAAGAAGTATATATTAAATAAGTAATATATAATATAAAAAATCTAAAGATAAAAGGCAGAATTCGAACTCATGTCATCGCGTTGCGAGCATCCAGCGCTAACTAGTCCAGCACATTTTTGTTGTAGACCGTGCTGGAGATATATCTCCATGTCTACTCTTCCATTCGTTCCTAAATATTTGTCTTTTTCAGATTTCAAATGGACTACCACATACGGATGTGTATGTAGACATATTTTAGAGTGTAGATTCACTCATTTTGCTCCGTATGTCTTTTTAGGAAGGCGTCGGATTTCTCCTTGATTTATTTATGAGGTTTCCAGATGGCACTACACCGCCAAGAAAAGAGGGTAACATCAAAATTATGGACTACTTTTTTGAGTATGTTGGTAAGGTCCAGTCATAGTCACTTGTTGAAATCTCTAAAAAGACAAATACTCCCCCCGTCCGAAAATACTTGTCATCAAAATGGATAAAAGGAAATGTATCTAGACGTATTTTAGTTTGAGATACATCTCTTTTTATCCATTTTGATGACAAGTATTTTCGGACGGAGGGGGTATTTAGGAACGTAGGGAGTAGAAAACAGAGCTGGTGATGATGGCGTGCGTGCCATCCTGCAAAATAGGCCGTCGGATTTATATATAACGGATAGGAAAGAAACTATCGCAATTTTGCAAAAATATACCCACACGCCTCTCCACGTTCGCAGATAAGGCCTTCCTTCGTTCAGCCTTTTCTCTCACAAGATAAACTACTCATACAAATGCATGTTGATGTTCTGTGCAACGCACGGGCAGCTAGCTAGTTTCTTTTAAAATAGTTGCTGCGTGTGATAATTGGGTTGAAGTGATATATTTTATGTGTGCCCCGAATGATTTTAGATTCACTACTAGTAACAAAGAAAAGGTTGCCTTGTTAATTAACAGAAAACAGGGTGAAAACTATCACATGAGGCCGGTAAAAACAAGGCACACTGGGTTCAGCGTCATCGTCACTGCAGTTGTGCGCACATGAGAAGTCTACGTATCGAGGGAGCTACTAAACGAGGCACAGAGACACAATGTTTGAGAGAGAAACCAATTGACAGATTATGATCAGATCGAGTTGTCACCCTTCCGTTGTCATTGTTGGGGTGGGGGGAGGGGGAGGGAGAGAAAGACGTATCGAGAGTGCACGCGGTAGGCACAGAGGCAATGGTGGTCGACGTGAGAGGGAAGGGGAGGAGATAGCAATGAACGTGAACGTGAGGGGGAGGAGATAGCGATGTCATGGGAGGCGCAATATTTATAGCGAGCAATGCCACACCTACGTAAGATATGGACTGAGCTGCACTGACTTAACTGCAAGTCCAGTTGCATCACTGACATGTGGGCTAGTCCCCCGTTGGGCCCATATGTCAGTGACCCAATGCACCTGAAGTTAAGTAAAAGCTACGTGGGCATATTTGTTGGAGTAAATTACGGGGGAGTGAAGGGGTGGGAATATTGCTGGTCACAACGGATTGGACGAGTGTGGGGGGAGGAGAGTCATGCATGTAGACTTTTTCACACGGGGTGGAGTGGTGGGACCGCCGGAGGGAGAAGGAGAGTTTGGCAGGCATATTGTTTCTGGATTGTTTTCACACATGGAGAGGAAAAGATTTGGAGACAAACGGGCTTCCTGCAGGTATGGGGAACGATGCATAATAAGTCATCTTGCATGCCGGGCTAGGTATAGTCTCAAGTCATTAAAAACATACACTCCCCACACATGTTCATATTTCAAGGTGCACTAAATTATTGCATGCGATGATTAAGGCTGGCCATAATGGTGGTATCTTAGCTGGTATCATGAACACGGGAATAGCAAACATGCTGATGTGGCAAAAAATTAAAGAAGAGAGGGGGCTTAGAGTAACTAGTGTTCCTGCATGCATTGGTAAACACATTTTTTTGTGAAGAACGACAACATTAGTTGAGTACTTTTGCAGACTTCAAAAACTATTCCATCGCCTCTACTATCTTGCTAAGAGTAGGTGAAATTTTTGAATCTAGCCCTTTAAACTATAAGGGAGGTAGTGATACTCTAATATCTAACCTTGTTATGATGACAAGATAGGAGATGGCATGCAACTAGACGGAGGAACTAGTCTGCATTGTGCATTTAAGTTTTGTCTGAAGTCAATGTACCTCTACTTTCACCGGACTTATAGAAAAATGTAGTATCAACATTCACAATGTCAAATCAATATTTTTACACTCATTATAAAACATAGTTCTTATACTCATTATAATCAGTATTGTAGATATTGATATTTTTAGTATAAATTTGGTCGTGGGATTTCATTGATGCCTGTCAAAGCGTGGAGGAAGCGGAGCTTAGGGCTTGCATTGCCGGTCCCTACATAGGTATTTCTCTTGATAATCCTATAATTTTAGAGACTGATTGCGCTTTTGTGGTAGTGTCTCTTGCATCGGGGGACTATGATAGGTCTGCTATGCGTGACCTGGAGATGAAAGCGTTGAGCATCACCGAAGTTGATCAACAATCTTCAATTGTCAAAGATTAGCCGTTTAGCTAATAAGGTGGCACACTTAATCGCTAAGTATAGCTTTGACAATAGATTAGATGGTATTCCTGTAAATAACGTACCGCCCTGTGTGGTGAATATTGTATGGAATGAGTGTATTGGTGTGGCTGGTTAATTAATATAAGGTGGTGTTCAAAAAAAGTATAAATTTGGACAAACACTTTGCAAACGGTTGACGGGGAGTAAAAAGAACCAGAGGGAGTATCATGCATGCGGAGTAGGCAAAACAAAATTGCTCATTTATAGCCGGTCGAAGTCTCAAAGGGCGCGACCGTGCGAGGGAGGCGAAGGTCGTGAGAGGCGCGACGGTTGACGAAATTAAGTGAAGTTACATCCATGCGCCGGCATGGCGTGCAAACAGGAAGAAGCTATACCGTCGGGCCTACGATATGGGTCTAGTAGACATCACATCTAGTGGGTCCCGCATAGTTCTCGAGAACTCTTTGGGGGCTTGCAGTCGTTTATCCACCGGCCAAGCCAGCAATCCCACATCGTTCGCACGCCCTACTCATCCCTGTCTTCTACCTCACAACAGTTTGCTCCCAGTCGTCCCGTCCTTTCACATTAGTTTGCTCCGAGTTTTTGCGGGGTACAACAGTTCAACTTCTCCTAACCCTCCTCCAAAATCCATGGCCTCCCAAATCTCCATGGTCGCCACTGAGTACCAGGTTAGAGCCATCACCGGCGATCAGTTCATCGTCATCCACACACGTGGATCCGCGACGGTGAAAGCATGGCTTGCTCGCTTCCTACGCATGTTCAACAGTTCAACGGATGAGTGGGTCGCTGGGCTAGATGTTGAGTACACCTGGGACAAGAGAAGGATCTAAAGGACGAAGAGAGGAAGAAGCCCACCGTGATCCAGGTTTGCATGCATAATGTTTGCTTGGTCTACCACATATGCCATGCCGATGTTGAGTGCCAGGATTTTAAGAACTTCCTCAAGGTTAAAAGAGTGAAATTCGTTACTGTAGGCTTTAAGAACGACAGGGATGTCCTGCGTCAAATAGGTCTCATTGTAGGCCAGCCCTTCGATCTCCAGAAGGCAAGCCTGGTGTCCTCCTCTCAACCTTCAATGCTGACCCTGGCAGCAGCCATGATTGATCCTTCGTACTCTAAACTGAAGAAACCTCATCACGAGTTTCATCATGCATGGGAGTCGAAGACATTAGATGAAGATCATATCCTGTACGCAGCAATGGATGCCTACCTTTGTTTAAATATCTACAAGGGTTGGATGAAGAAGTAGAGCCCAGTGTCCGGTTCAAGCAAAGAAGCATCGGCGAAGAGGAAGAGGAAGAGGGACGAGGACGAAGTCGTGGACATGGACTCAGACTCCGAGTAGGTTGAAGTGTCGTCGCTCATGCTGGTTCTACTTCAGTTTCAAGCGGACTAGTTGCTTAGTTTATTTTCAAGGGTGTGTTGTGCTGAGGCCCCAGCAGAACTATGTTTATGTTCTTTCTCGTTATTTGAACTCTTTAGTACGTACAGTAGTACTAGTACTATGTCTTACGACTGTTCTTCTTGTAGTCGGTACTACTGCTCGTATCTTCGTGTTCCTACTATACTTAATACGTTCGTACTAGTAGTATAATTTGGGTCAGTCGATTTGTGAAAGAAGTTTGACAGAGCAAAGGAAGAAGACGGCAGAAGAGGTGGAAGAAGCCCTTCTAGCAATCCATGTTGCATCAAACGGCTCACATGAGTCGACTGACACAAATTGCTCCTTCAGATTGCAGGATCCACGTGGCATTCAAGGTCTCGAAGGTAGATTCCGCGTCTGCACCCGGTTTGCGGGCTCGACTCGCGCACGACCAGCTTCCGCCGGGACAGCCACCATGCGCGCCTCCTCCGCGCGGGCGGAGACGACAATGACATGCTAGTTCCTCCTCGCCGGCATGCTGGAGCACGCGCTCGTCCTCCTCTTCGTACGTTGTGTGCATCGATGCGGCTCCACCAGCTGCGCGCGTGCTTGACAGCGCGGCGGCACGGCGAGGAGGGACTGCAGACGACATGAGTGGGCGAGCCTTCGGCTTCATGGCACAGGGATTGCGGCGACACGGCGGTGATGGGTGAGAAATTGTTGGCCGGAGCAGGCAGGCGCCGGCATGCGCAACGGCGGTGGCGCCATATTGATGAGTGCGCGTGTGGGAGCTTACTTTAGTTTTATATAAGGTTGGTCAAACTTAAAATAAAACCGTACTAGTACACGTAAACATTAGACTTAGGCAGCGCTTTTATTAGTTTTTTTTGAAGTTAGTACCACAGCCACGATACGGAATCCTGTGCAAGTGCGTGAACCACGGCCGCACGGTTGATCGAACGGTGCGTCACCTTGTCGCGCTCGAAGGACATCCACCGAACCTTTTTGTGTGTGTGAAAACAATCCTGGAATATTACTCAACTTTTTTTTCTGGGAAAGTTCTTGACACTGCAGTATTTCCATATATTTGAATTTAGCTCTAGTTCGTGTTTATTTGGATTTGGACGTTTTAGGTGCGCCATAGTTTTTTTAATACTTATTTTGTGTGTGTGACTGAGAGAGAACGTGTGTATGTGTCAATATGTGTGTTGTGGCAGAAGGGCAATGTGGAAACGGTGTGCGTGTGATACAGACATAGAGAGGTGTGAATGTGCAAATGATCATGCATGAGTGAGACATAGACAGATGCCGATACGTTGTGTATACATGAGAGAACGGTCTTCTAGTTTACTTGTGTGTGTGTGTGTGTGTGAGAGAGAGAGAGAGAGAGGAGCATCCGTAACACAACAAACCATCTCTCTCAATTCGTCCGTCCCTTGCGCGATCGCATGCAACACATGCATCAACGCGCACATTTTGACACCCTCACCCGGCCCCTGCCCACCTCAAGGCCCGCACAATCTCTTCGTGAATACCCATTTCTCTCCTTAGGTTTGTTTTCTCTCAATATCACATACACACACACACACACTCCCCCGAGCACACAGTCCATCCCCATCCAAGGTTATACGGCGACCACTCTCGCTTGTGCTTCTTTGCACCCCAACATGCACAACACCTCAATCTTAAAAGAGGGCATCGAGCAAATCGAAGACGGCGACTACACCGCGCTAGGGAATGCGGGTTTATTTGGAAGAAGGGTGATGTGACGACAGCTGACTGACTCCTCCCCCACCCTCTCTCTCTTGCACAAAATTACGAATCCCTCTCTCCCCCGCACAAAATTGTCAATCCCTCAACCCACGAAATCCTTCCCCTCTCGTCCATGTTTTTCCAACTCTCTCATCAAACATGTTGTCTCTTCTCCTTCCACGTATACAGAATCCAGATGCACACGCATCTCACGTATATTACATGTCGCCATCTTTCTCACAGACCTAACTTCTTCCTCTCTCTTTCTCTCTCTATCTCTCTCTCTCTATGTCTCCTACTCTCTCGTCCACATACATACAACCTTTCCCACCCTATCTGCTCCATCTTCAAAAGCTCTCTCTGTATGTTTCATTCACACATTGGGATATGTCAAAATGTTGCTTCTATAATGGTGATGTAGAGTTATGGTTTTTTTTGTTGCATCCTACAAAGTAATAACTATGAAATGCATTTAGATTCTCATTTGACTTGGATTGTGTGAGTTTGAGCATGTTGTGAAGTACTATAGACCTTGTATACATCTTGGGATTCGACAATGATTGTAACTATTGAATTGTATAGACCATTACATTCGAAGTCAATAGCCTAATATATTTATTTCACAATTTCAACAAATGATTAGTTCACTACAAACTAAGAAAACAAATGTGTACTCCCTCCATTTTTATTTAATTCCGCGTATTAGCATTGGTCAAAGTCAAGTTTTGTAAACTCTCAGAAAGCTTATAACAAAAAATATTAACATATACAATAACAAATAAATACCATTAGATTCATTATTGAGTGTACTTTCACACCATACATATTTGTTATGGTAAATGTTTATATTTTTCTATAAACTTGGTCAAACTTTAGGAAGTTTGACTTTGGTCAAACCTAATATGCAGAGTTTACTACTACTACTCGCTAGTTGCTTAGCCGAATCACTCAACACGCCACACGGGGAGTCCAGTGTCACACAATTTTGAGGTTGGCGGGAAAATCTCCCACGACCCTGATTCGTGTAGTGGGAAGTTACCATCATAGCCTTCATAACAGGCCTACGGATGACGCTTGGTAGGGGGCTGTTTTCGTAACTTTAGGTTCACCCTACCCAGCCAACCCCACCCGGCACCCAGAGTAGTACACCTGAATACTCCCCATTTTCTATCCCCACCGCAAAATAGACTTCTCCACGGCACCGCAGCCTTCGTGCTCCTCCCCTTTACATCGGCGCACTCGTCCACCGTAGCACATCTGCCTCATTGATGACCTCGTACGCCGCACTGGAGCCGGTCCACCGTCGTCGTTGTACACCGAGCCTCTTCCCCGACATCATCTTCCACGGTCTCGGATCTGCTTCCCGGAACTCGACGCCAAGCACAGAAGTACCACCGTCATGGACAATGAACTGACTCCCGTTGCCGACCATAACTCACAGAGGCCGCCGCGACCATCGTTCTCCTCCTCGATTGGTAATGTGTGTATTGAATCACTTAGCAGTACATGTGCAGTTCCAATTTTGTTCATACCTACCCTTCAAATTTCCTGGGTGCTATTGTTCCCGTAAAAGTAATTGGTTATAGCCTCCATTGTCCAACAGAATATCAGCTTGTAATTGTGCGTCGCTCCTGTATCGCACTGTGCTTGGGTAGGTTTTTCATCTGCAACCAGTATTGTGGAAAATGATGGAAAGGTTTTTACAACTAGCAAGATGCCCATGTGTTGCACGCATCAAGATGCATTTGTGTGAGTAGTTTATCTTGTGGGAGAAAAGGATGAACGAGGGAAGGCCTTATTTGCAAATCTGGAGAGGGGTATGGGTATCGTTTTGCAAAATTCCCATTTGTTTCCTTCCTATCTGTCAGATATAAATCAGACGGCCTATATTGCAAGAAAAAAAAGTATAGAGAAAAAAAGTAGACAGTAAAGGAAGTAGAGATAAATATTAAACATAAAATATAAAATAAATATAACAGTAGAGAAGAGAGTAGAGATAGCAGAGACGTCGGGAAAGGATCACGCGCGCACGGGAAAAAGCGGCCGGGCGTGCGCAAGTTTTGGCGCGCGGCGTCCGGCGCGCTTTATAAAATCCAACGCCCTTCCACCGCTCTATGCCTTGCCACCGCTCTTTTTCCCCTCGCCGCCGCTGCGCCACCATGCCGCCGCGTCGCCCGGAAACTTGGGGATACCGCGGCGTCCACGCACGCCCCTCCGGCGACTTCTCTGCCGAGATCCGGTTCCGCGGGATGCGCCTTGGCCTCGGCAATTTCAACACCGCCAATGAGGAATTTCGCGCGTACGACGCGGCGGCATGGCGCCTCTGGTGGCCTCATAGAACATTGAACTTCCCCAACATGCTGACGTGGGAGCGGGCGCAGGAGCTCGTGCCTCTGCCACGGCTTAGCACCGACGAGGATCGTCGCGACAACCGGAGGTGGGAGCACCGTCTCGGCATCGCCGAGATGGATGAGGAAGCCATGGCGCTGTGGCGCCAACACTTCCCGCAGGACATCATCAACGAGCGCGAGTTCTACGCGCAAAGGAGGGCGGAGAGGGATAAGAGGAGGGCGGAGCGAGCCGCCTATCGCGAGGACAAGCGTAGGCGAAAAGCAGACGCTCAATTCAACATGAGGCTAGGAGCAGCGTCGCCCTAGGAATCTGACAATGATCGGTATCTTCACGCCTACAGTCAGACGTCGGAGGAGGACATCACCGAGGAGGAGTCGTACGACGAGGAGTAGTTGAATTATCTTTTTTTATCTATCTATGCCGAGAACTATCCTCTACTCTCTAGTATCTACTTCTCGATCTCAGCACTGTAAACGCTTTTTTAAAGCGTCGTGCGTTGCGATTCTGTTAGAGATGCTCTAACATGGCACACGAGTGCTTTAATGTTGCCCACAAGATGCGCGAGTATTACTAGTAGTATATTTTTCTTGCCATGTTGAGATTTTAAAACCACAAGTGTGAACATGTAGAGGAGCAATGAAGACCAAACACGGGATATTCGGGACATCTTCAAGGAGCGTGGCAAGTTAAAGAGGAGTTGCACCGAACCTGTAAAACGAGCTTTGGTAAGTAACACCCTTTCAATTACTTTCATTTAGCCTCGTGTTCTTCGATGTGTATATGTTGTAGTTTATGTTTCTCTTAAGCGTGGTGTTCTTCGATGTGTAACAAGAAGAGTCTTAATCGTCCTAATGCTTTCATTTTTAGCTTGATGTAGGAAGTGGGTGTTCTCACCTTGTAGTCTGTTTTTATATTTCTTTTCCTTTTGAATTCACTTCTCCGAGTTCTTTTTATCTGGCTTCTACTAAATGGATCTAGGTTGCTCTGAGTATTGATCTAAAAAAGAAGTAACTTCATGTCAAGATGCAGTTCCTGCGAGGAGGGAAGTATGGTCAACCTCGAGATCATGTTTCCAAAATGAGGATGGATTACACACAAGGTGCCAGTTCCCTAATGATGTTGGATTAGATACAAGGTGCAAATTCCCAGATGATGCTGGATTACACACAAGCCAGGTGGAGTCGATAGGTGTTCGTGTCCTCGTGGCATTAGTAAAGGCTGAAAGAAAGCGTGCAGCAGCCCTTGAGAATGTAGTTGAGTTCCTGAAGAAGCGAAAAGAGCAATCAAATGCTCTCTTCACCCAAGCCAAAGAAGAGATGGAAGAAGCCAGAAATAAGCTAGCAGAGGTAGAGCAGGCTAGGCGTCTCCTGCTATCTAAAACTGTTGTCAATACAAAATTTCCTTCATAATAGCTAGGTTCAAATGTTTATCCAGTCAGCATGCCCATTGTGATGTCTGTGCATCTACTGATGTGGCACAAAAAAATTTTGGGTCATGTAATAACAGCAATTACTTTCCAAACAATAACAGACAAAGCGTTGGACATGGTATAGTTCACGCACAAGCCCGACATTCCAAGTTCAACTTCCACATCAAACTCATGTTCACAGATATCTGCACATTCATACATAATGTCCACAACCATGATTCACTTCAAAGCCAAAAAAAATGTGAGGAGAATTATAAATAAAGAAAAACCTCTACTAGTTCCTGCTACCAGTGCGAGCACAACAAGTCAAGACCATGCATAAATTAATTATATTTTAGTCATTTTTGTGTTCTAAAATGCCTGCCGGCTTGCGGAAGGACGTGTTGCCGGCACATGCGTGGATTAAATGAAGGCAAGGGGGCAGTCTTAAGCTGGTTGCACGCGGCGAGGAGGCGTGCTCAACCGGGCCTGCAGCGAGTGCGGCCCTCTTGGCCGGCATGCCGGTTCAATGCCTGCGCTATGAGAGGTTGCGTTCGTGTCAGAGAAATCACTCCCTCCAGTCCTTTTTTGTTTGGGTATAACAAAATCTCGTTTTCCATTCACATTTTACAAGTAAAATTCATGGACAAACTTTGACCCAAAGTACGATAGCAACTAGTAAACTAGAATGGGGGTAGTAGTTTTTTTAATCAAAGAAGGGTTTCCCCTTCCGATTTTCATTACTGAAAACCAGCATCTAAATCTAAACCATAGTATTTGCATAAACCCATACAACCATATGCCAAGGAGGTACGTAGTACTATGAATTCCATTTTTGCTCCATACCAATCGTTCTAAAAACTACTTACTACTTATAACGTGCCATTGAAAATTGGAACTCTTAACCCCGCTAAAAAACGATATTTCAAACGTGGCTACTCGATCTGTGGCAACTGGTGAGCCACCGCGCTCCAAGTCATTCACATGTGGTCTCGACCGTCAACTCCTACGGATCAAATTATCACGTGAGATGACTATTCCTACAAAGGTGCTCCACCACGTACCCGGTACCCGCGAATGCAGCAATCGTGCACCTAGGGTTTTATGGTTTATTTGTTAACGTCGCCTTTACGTAACACTCATGTGTGCGAGACAGCGAGAGGGCGACTGCGTGCGTGCGCCTCTTCTCTTCGTATATGTACTCCACCGTGTGTCTGGTGTCGAAAAAATTATAATAACTACTAGCAATGTGCCAATGCGTTGCCACACAATCAAAGTAGATTACTACATATTCACCGATTCGGTAGAAAAAAAAGTCTAGTTTTGAAATACGTATATCACTAAAAGTATGTTATGTTTCACTCAAAATATATTCCTTTGGCGGTTTTGATGAGATAAGGGAGGAATGTTGTTGGTTTCAAGATTCAAGAAGTGGTATATGTCTAATTTCTACTCTTACTAGCAAGATGCCTGTGCGTTGCACAGAACATCAAGATCTTGTGGGAGAAAAGGATGAACGAGGGAAGGCCTTATCTGCAAATGTGGTGAAGAGTGCGGGTAAATTGCCATATTTTCCTTCCTATCCGTTAGATATAAATCGGACCATCTACATTGCAGCATGGCAGGCCCACCATCATCACCATCTCTATTTTTTATCCCTACTCTTATAAAAAGCATTGTCCGTGATGATCGTGTGCCTGCCATCCTGCAATATAGGCCGTCTGATCTATATCTGACGGATAGGAAGGAAACTATGGCAATTTTGCAAAAAGATACCCACACCCCTCTCCACATTTGCAAATAAGGCCTTCCCTCGTTCATCCTTTTCCCCCAAAAGATAAACTACTCATACAAATGCTTCTTGATGTTCCGTGCAACGCATGGGCATCTTGCTAGTTGTTGCAAAAAGCCCATGTGTGTGAGAGAGAGAGGGAGAGTGGAGGAGGACGGAGTGCATGTGTTACAAAGACACAAGGAGTGTGTGTGCGATAGGTATCAGCTTAAAATGAGGCGATAGTGTGTGTGTGCACGATCGAGAGGGCGTGTCTCAAGAAGGAAAGAAAAAGCTACATAGATACAAGGAGCGGGAGAGAGACATGTATGCAATGGTGGAAGCACGAGTGTGCGGGTGTATAAACCTATCTAGAGGCTAGCTAGTCGATAAATGTTTGTGAGAGAAATACGAGTCGGGGTGCAAAAGCGAGAGTTTTGTGTGTGAGAGAGAGAGACGGTAGTCGAGAAGGGGAGTGGAAGCAGGAGTTGTGTGTGTGTGTCTGTGTGAGATTGAGAGAGAGGAGACGGTAGTCAGGGTTGTCTGATAGGTAAACAAATGAATAATGTCAGTCTGGGATGGAGACGAAAAGGAGACAGCAACAAATGATGTGTCTACAGGGGGAGAGAGAGAGTAATTTTAGTGGTATGAGTCATATGTAGAGACATATAGGGTGTGAGAGAGAATCCCATAGAGAGAAAGACAAAGTGAAAGACGGGTGGAGACTGTGTGTGTGGCGGTGAAAAAGAAAGCTTAGGTACCGAGTGATACCAGAGAACAGTAGAGACGTGAGAGATAATGAAAACCGTGTAATGTATAATGATAGGGAGAGTGTGACACTTCTCAATGGAGATGTCGAGAGACCATGTTTGCGAGGATAGGAGAAACATGAAGTGAGCATGCGGGTGAGCTGGAGAAAAGAGAGTGATAGCTACCTGAAGGAGCATGCGTGCGAGAGAGATGGGCGTGAAAGGAGTAAACAAAAAAGGGATTCAAATATTTGAATTCGAGATGATGATACATGTAATCCATACTCGAACCAAAATTGATCTATCAAACATGCATAATCATATGAATTCACGCACATTTATGTTATTTAATATGTAGATATTACTGATCCATACATTTTAGTAGAACATAATTTGGTTAAAAAAATTCGAATTCAACCTTAAGATTTCGAGATCGTTGTATTTGTAAATCATATTATACATATAAAGGAGCAGAATTCTTTGTTGTGCTTTTGAAAGTTTATATAAAAAATGATGTATATAGAATATAATACCAATTGAAAATGGATCCCGCCCAAAAAACAGAATACAAACAGGATTCGAATTGAGTTGGCACGGTAAACGTGCACTCTGCAAAATTTGAACGAAGTGGGGAAAGTCGCAGTAACCGCCCGAAACCAAAATCTGCAAGATGGAAATTACTACTGCCTATCCCTGCCACGCAAAGCCTACCTGCTGGATTTCTATAGGTTTCGATAGGGGTAGGTCTGTAATTTCACCCAAACATGACGTATCCGCCTCTCACCCATATTCATACACGGTGGGCGCCAAAACACAGTGTGTCCTCGGCCGAAATTGACTCCCTCCCCGATTCATATTCATAAACGGTGGGCGCCAAAAACAAACTCTCGTCGGCAAATATTCGGTGTATGCGAGATTACCGTCCTATCCCCAACCGACTAATGTTGTTGTGATGTAGTAGAAATTTGAAACAGGGGCTAAGTTTGTAAATTTCCTCCCATTTGAGACAAGCGCGCCCTAAATACATGGTTCCCCCCTTCCTCTCTACCTCCCTTTTCCCCATTCGTACTCCGTGGGCGCCAAAACACCCTCTCCACCCCACCCTCCTCCATCTGCCGCCGTTCGCCACCCCATCCACCGTCGTCCTCCTCCACCATGCCAGAGCTGATACCCCGATGCTGCCGTCCATTACAAGAGACTGACCTATCTCATCCACGCCTTCGGACCGGGATCCTTGCATCCCGTCCTCCCGCTTAATCCCCGCCGTCGTCCATCTTGCCGGCGCCACTCCTATGACTGTCTCGTCCACCGCGCCCTGCTGCCACCGTCTACCCTCCTAGATCTGCTTCCACGCCATCGACAACCATCGCTACCGCAGCACCGTCAAATTCTCAGTAGATGCGTACACGGCGTCGCACCGGAGGCGGTACTCTTTCGTATCTACTCAACTTATTTATCGCAGCAAGAAAATAGATCGCCATTGCTTTACTCTGATTTCTTGTCTTGGTTGCGAAGTTGCCTTTGTCTGGTTTGCACCTTCAGATCCGCCATGGCACGCTCAACACTATACTCCCAATGCTTATGGTTTTCCCCTTTTATATTCCACACTAGTTAAATCACAGTAGACTAAATTTCAAAATTGGGTCAGTCAATTTTCAGAGCTCGCCGGAGTTCGCCGGTGCGATCGAAGGGGCTCGGGTGGTTGTGGGGCCTTGCCGAACAAAGAAAAATCAACGTGGTTGGGGGTTGGGGTGGG
This sequence comes from Triticum aestivum, assembly GCF_018294505.1. Classification (NCBI taxonomy): domain Eukaryota; kingdom Viridiplantae; phylum Streptophyta; class Magnoliopsida; order Poales; family Poaceae; genus Triticum; species Triticum aestivum. Next base: position 22,515,058 of record NC_057813.1, on the reverse strand, counting down.
GTGGGGGTGGGGGTGGCGGAGGAACACAGGCGGTGGGACCGGTGGTCCGGTCGGCGGCCCGTGCGGTGTTCTGTATGGGAAGAATCATAGACAAGGAAGAAGAAGGGTTAGGAGACGTAGGATCTTCATCCAACCGCCTGAAATGGTCGAGAGACAGCTGGGAGTTGCATTCTTAATGCGCTATGGTTCATCATGTGTGGGCACTGCGCAACCAACATTTTATTATCCAAAATCTGCTTGCTCTTCTTTACCATTTTCCTCTTCCATTCTTCTTTAATATGTACTCTCTCCATTCCTAAATACAAGTCTTTGTATAGGTTCCACCATGGACTACATATGGAACAAAATGAGTGAATCTACACTCTAAAATGTATCCGGATACATCTGTATGTGATCCATAGTGGAAATATCTACCAATACTTATATTTTGGAACGGAGGGAGTATGATAGTAGTACAGTATGTTCCTTGTACTGAAGATGAGCAGGGACATTTGCAGTGTTGAGATCTATACGGTCGGTTGTGATGGACACTTTGAGCCTCTTTGATTCGTAGGATCTTGTAAACATAGGAATATGATTTGTAGTGGCCTACCCACTTGAATCCTATAAGAATAGTAAGGAAATGCGGGGAGTTGTGTCGCCTTTGAGAGTTACACTGATATTAACAATACCTCACCTTCACTTGAAGAGAGCTGGTATCCGAAGCCTTTCTAGCCGTACCGGCAATACTAGCACATATATTCCAACAAGTTCCACTTTACTGATTTTACTCTGATGCTTACGGTTTTCCCCGTTATATCTACACTATGATCTGTGTAGCTGCTTTGTGTCGCACTAGCAGCAGTCCACTCTTGAAGCTAAACACTGCAATGACTTACAAAATTGGCACCAAGGCATTGAGTGCCATTCTAGATTCAATGAAACTCATACGCTCCCCACCTGTTGATTCTTGTTCAGAATATGATCCTAATGACTATTCTAACCTCGAGGAGTCAAAGGCAGATGGCGTGTCCTGTTCACCCATCAAGGTGCCTGTTCTAATTTGGTAATGTTTTATTGATTGCGGGTATCTTGCATATGTTGTCTTGCATTTCTTCTACTTTGTTGCACCGCCATCTTCTTAGTATACTCATCATATATGTCGAGATGCCATGCCCATCCATTATCAATACATATTCCATCTGTCATCATACCATGTTTTTCCACTCAAATGATGTTCTTGTGCATCAGACATCAAAAAGGAAGAGGGTGATTGCCGAACCTCGAGGGCCCCAGCAAAGTCCTTGAAAAACGTGGTGGTGCCGGAGAAATCATACAGCACCCCACTTATATTGGTTGTACAACCAGTGACACAAAACGTAGGACCAACTCCAATAGACTGTACCCATACTTCACTGGCCACACCACTAGCCCCACCACACAGGACCTGCACTCTAGCAAAAGGTAAACCGATTTCATTTGCCATAGCACTAGCTGTACAAAGAAAAATCCCACTCCAGCAAAAAGTACAACAAGTCCACCAGCCGAAAACCTATCCCAACTGCAGAGACGGCCAATTCCTACAGATTGGAACCCCATTCCATTTATTCCCAGTTTAAAAGACAATGCTTTCAATGTTGTTAGGGACTACATGCATATATTCCCATCATGGGAAGATTATTATGAAAAAAACACCATTTTCACATCTTCCTATCCAACTTACGTGTAAGTGCTATTATTCATGGTTATTATTTTCCTATTTTCTGCTGATTGAACACATCAATGATTTACATTACATTGTTGTAACTAGGCGAGGGTCAATCTAGATAGTCATGACGAGCAAAGCTTGCTTGTGCTTTACAAGGAAGCATTGCAGCAGTATCGGTGTTACCTGAGGAAATCACACTTTGATGGCAAGTCTATAAACGAATTTCCGGTGAAGTCCCTTGTGCTAAATTTAGAAGACAATGAATGGAAAAACCTTGTTATGCACTGGTCTCGTTCCCAGGATGAGGTACTGTCTATGAAATCACATGACAATTTGAACTTCTACTTTTCCGCATGTGCCTTACGGATCTTTTTTGCAGGAAATCTGCTCAAAGAAGAATTTCGGTTTGAAAAGAATGACAGGATATCGCAAATAGGTTGCCCGCTGCTTTGCTCTTGTTAGTACCTGTTATCCTGTATCACTGTACTTGCATACATACCTGGTTCATTATGTGACAGTAGTATGCATGAAAGCTTGCTTATCAATTGTTCGCTCCAAATTATCTGATCTATATGAATGGTTACATTAGTGTAGAATATATCCAATGCCAATGTTTTTTAGCTCTGCATTGTTCTTGTAAGTACATGATGTCCTTTATCAGTGTACTTATAATGACAGGTAGTTGTTCATGTACCATCACTCTGCAGCTTATTTTCCTTTGCCCTCCATTTTCTACACATCAGATCTATATTTACTCTTACCATAAGGTTGGTACTGAAGAAGTTTAGCTGTGCATTGCTCTTGGTTGTACCTTTTTCCTGTATCGCTGCCCTTACATTTGTAGCTACTTGGTTATGTACCATTACTCTTCATCTTATCTTAAATATTCTCCATTTTTTCGTATATTATCACATATATATTTACTCTTAACAAAATGTAGAATAAAGGCAATGCTTATGAAGAAGATTCTATGCTAAACTTCTGGAATTGCCCCCCCCCCCCCATCAGCATGGACAAGGCCTTTATAGAGCCTGTCTTCACCAATAATGTAAGTTTGTCCATCTCAAGCCTTCAAACTTTGTTGTATATATTTGGTTAGGCATGACTGCAGCAGCTGTTTGTTTTTGGTGCTTGCATCAAATTGCATGTTTAAAGTTTATATGTAGTTCATACATAAAAGTTTGTCCTTTCTCAATTTAAGTTTTCAGTTGTACAACCAAGTTCCTTCTTCATACCATGTAAATTAAACTATACAGAGCAAGTGATCTTCTTTTGCACTGCATGTATGCTTTTGTTCTTCATCCGTAATCCAGTGGTGTGGTGAACCTACCCACAACTGCACAATGTCATATTATGCAATGTCTTAACTATGAACAATGTCATATCATTCTACTATTATTTAAACCGTCTCTTTATTTGCCAATCTGAAATAGGATAAATTGACAGCACACTAACCATTGATACTTATAAGTTCTTGATCTGTAATCCAGTGGTGTCGTGAAGCTGCCAACTCCTTCACAATGTCATTTCCTGCCATGTCTTGACCTGAACAATACCATATTGTGTTAATGCAATTTTAAACTATGCCACTTTATTCGTCAGTAAGAAATGTAATGAATTGTCAGCACTAGTACTTTTATGTGCAAAACTTGTCATCTGTCCGCTTGTTTGTCTTTCAGAGTGAGGAAGATATAAGTGTTGAACAAGCGTAGTCTCATCATCTTGCTCAGCTGCTTGCGCTGCAGCTCCCTAGCAGGGCTAACCTTTCTTGAACTCTATTGAAGTGCTGTCGGTTTTGTATATTATTTTGTCGGCGTGTTTATTTACACTAGTGGCGATCTTTGATGCCCAGTGTATGTAATCTGATGTCTGCTTGTGCTTTATTATCATAGTGGCGAACTTTGATGCCCAGTGGATGTAATATGCTATAATTTCTTTATTGTATAGTCTAGGTTTTTTCTTATTCATGATGTTGTAGTTATTTTACTGTATATATATACTGTCTTCGCAGTAAACCAGCCAAACCGTAAAATTACGATACATAATCGGGCCGTCATGCAATCACGATGTAGGTTGGGCCTAAAATGTGTCGAACAGCTAACGGGCCTGCAGCAGCTCGAAATGAACACCGGCCCAAGATTGTGCGAATCAAATCACAGGCTTTTAACGGGCCACAATTGTCTCGGTCCTTATTTGGCCCAATCAGATATCGGCTGCGAGCAGGCCGGATGCAAACCGGGTCGTAGTTAGGCTCAACTATATGACGGGCTTTTAACAGGCCGAAATTAATATAGGGCCGAAATGTTAAATGGGCCCTTAATAGGCCAAAACTAATATGATGTCGAATTACTAAGTGGGCCTTTATCAAGTGGGCCCAAAAGCATAGTGTCCAGTTGACGGGCCGAATCTGATATGGGCCATACTTGAGCCCAAAGCCTCTTAAAGGGCCGGACCTGATCTGGGCCATAATTTGGCCCAAAACGTGGTAGGATTTTAACGGGTCGGATCTCATATGGGCCACTATTAGGCCCGGAACGTGACAGGCCATTAATGGACCGGATCAAATACACTAGTAGAAAAACACCTAATAGTCCCGGTTCGTAAGGGCCTTTAGTCCCGGTTCATGAACCGGGACTAATGGGTCGTTACTAATACCTCCACCCATTAGTCCCGGTTCAAACACGAACCGGGACCAATGTGCTTCCACGTGGCCCTGTGCACCGAGCCTAGTCAGGGGGCCTTTGGTCCCAGTTGGTGGCTCCAACCGGGACCAAAAGTCATTTTTTTTACAAATGTGGCTGCTTTAGGGGTTTTGGGGGTTATTTTTAGGTTGTTATTAGCTAGCTAATAGAGAGAAGTGTCCTCTCTTATATCTTCGTCCTTGGTTTATCAACGCTGCTGCTATGTTCATTTCACCCGCTGATATAACATGCTCATGCATGCTCGCATCATACATCATCATATATAATAACAAGTCCTACTAATCATGCATCATCATACAACTTCTACTCGTTATTAATAATAAGTCATACGATCATCATCATCATAGTCATCAAACCCAACCCTACATAATTGTTCTTAGCACATGATCATCAGTATCGGGTAGGACCTAAACACCCTTAAGGTAAAATAGCATAAAACAATATAGACCCTGACTCTCCATTATGAAGAATGGTGATCATCCTGTCTCCAATTCTTGCCCTTCGCTGCTTATTGCTTCCAAGAAGCTCCTTACAACTGTCCATACATTTTTTCCATTCTTTAATTGTTATGTCTCCACTTCTTTTAGAAACCCGGTATGGACAGTTGAGATTCGGAGGACGACCTGGTTGTATGTTCAAAACATGAAGGCTACCATGCGTTTACATCAGATGAGGCACACAATCATTCGGGATTATCTGTTGAAAAACATACTAATAACTTCGTAGTTAGCAATGATGTACTAGTTTTAGAAGTGTGCAAAAAGATGCACGGATGTTGTAATAGTAAAAAATAATCTTACCAGGGTATCTCCATGGTAGTTACCGTAGTTCAACACGTGCACTAGTGGCACGTATTGACCATAATGTTGAGGAGTTTGATTGTAGATATTGTAATTCTCAAGATCAGTACAAAATGCGACCAGATGATTTTTCTCCTGATAAGTTAATTCGGAGCCTTTGGTGTAGTAGGTTCTGTCTACCATCTTCCGCACATTCTTTGAAGAATGAAAATAAGCTGTCAATGAAGATAAGTTGTCAACTATTTTGAAATAAACAATATAAATTATTTAATAACTATGTTAAGCTCACATGGGGGAAGAATTGGAGGTGTATCCACAAGGACCCAAATCGAAGGTCTCTCTTGCTCGATTGTAGGATCACCAAGATCCATGGTGACAAGCATACCCTCATCAAGACCATACATCTTGCAAAGTGCTTCCCAATTTTTGCAACCAAAATGGGTTACACTCTGAGCATTGTACAACTTTACTTGAAAATCCACACCATGATGGGTACTTACGATAATTTTTTTGGTTTCGAAACTTTCATGGTCTTCAAAACCCATCCTCTCCAAGACATAGCGTCTTGCAAAGCATGGGATAAGCTAGTCGAATTGGAAAAGATGAAAAATATTGTCATGATTAAAATAGTTGAAGTCATGATTAATTACGGAAAAAAACTATTGTCGTCGGTTGCGTACCGTATGAACATCGAAGGTCTCCTCGAGCTTAATGCTGAAGCGACGATCTTCGTCCAGCTCAATGAACCTGTCGCAGATACCTCGGTCATCGTGGCACCAGTCGCACTCCCCTGGGCGGTTTTCGTCCTCCGATTATGACATTTCCGGCCTATGTTCATAATTCAAATATTAAACTAGATTATTAATCACGATTTGACTATCGGTGATGTACATAGCTCCTCCTTTCATTCCCGAGTGCATTATTACATCAAATTGTCTAGCACACGGGAATGAAGGAGAACTTATCCAATATGAGCATTCAATAAGAAAAACCAAATCATAAAATAAGCAAAACCAAATCATAAAATAAAGTAGCTAGTATTCAAATTAGCATGCATTCAATAATTATAAGCAAAAGTACATCATCTCTTGGTGTCCATACATCGTTGAATATTATCACTAATATAGCATCACTAATACAACTAGAACCGTAGCGCCCGACGGGTATCGACGCGGGCGGTGGACACCCAAAGATAAGGAACCATCACAGGATCATAGCTCCAGTGAGATCCCTGAAGAACCTGCCAGGTATTGTCGAACCTGCCCTCCAATGCAACCATGTAGCGACGGACGTGCTCGTCCTCCTCGCTAACATAGTGACATACCACCTCCGTGGTGTTCGGAAGCCTCGGCACCGTCACTGGCCCACGCGACCGCCACCAAACAAGGATTGGGTCAACAACGGGCTGCCTCCTCACCAACCTACGGTCCCCGGAAGGTAGCACCTCCCAATACCAGCCCGGCGGAGCCCAGTCCCGCACATGGCCCTGATCAAGCAAGCCTCCACCGCCGAGTCAACGACGACGAGGATGCGGGATAGGCATCGCCGACGTCGATGCGGGAACTACTTCTATATATAGTTA